>NC_138209.1:3179571-3212071 GCF_964194415.1 Vipera berus | reverse complement strand
GTGACTCCGGGACACTGCAACCGTCATAAATACGAGTCAGTTGCCAAAACCCCTGAATTTTGATCACGTGACCACGGCGAGGCTGCCGCGGTCTTAAGGGTGAAAAACGGTCGCCAGTCACTTCTTCCAGGGCTATTGCAACTTTGAATGGCCACTAAAATGAACTGTTGTAAGTCGAGGATTACCTGTGTGAGGGGGTCCTGGGTCCTGGGTGCTCATCATCAGTGCTAGAAGGGAGTAAGGTTTGCTGGGAGGAGGAGGAGGACTGTGAGGTCCTTGGTGCTCTCCGAGCTTGTTTGTTTTTTTTGCAGACGTTTCATGACCCAACTAGCTAACATCATCAGTGCTAGAAGGTGTGGGGTTTGCAAGGAGGAGGAGGAGGAGGAGGAGGACCGTGGGGTCCTTGTTGCTCTCTGAGCTTGCTTGTTTCCTTGCAGACGTTTCATGACCCAACTAGGTTACAACATCAGTGCTAGTAAAGAGTGTGGTTTGCTGTCACGCCGCCCTCCACACCGCCCTCCTTACTAGCACTGATATTGTTTACCTGGTTTGGGTCGTGAAACGTCTGTAAGAAAACAATTTCAGAGAGAGCGTCCTTTCAACCTGGAGCTACAAAACGTTCTCCTTTATTGATGACCTGTATCACAAAAACCTCTGGATATAAGGCCATGGGTGGAAGGCAGTGGGGCAAAACTCACCATGCCGCTCTTCTTGCCTGGGTAATTTCTTATAACTAAACCTCGGCCGGGCCATTGGAGATGCCCAGGACAGCGTGGCTGGTATAATTCATTTTCCCCGACTACGTGAGGCTTGGAAGAAGAACCACGGAGAGGCTGGCACCCCTATTCATTAGGCTCCATTACCGTGTGTGGCTGCTTTCCCAGAAGATCTGGGATTACAAGGCGAGAAGTCTGCCAAGAAGCACTTTTTTTTTTTGCCCAGTCTGCAGTCTTTAAAATTTTTTTTTTTTAAAATAGAGACACATCAGTCTGGGCCGGTGTTCAGAGGTGAAATCGGGCTTGTCAATAAATGTTGCAATGTTGATTGACCAGTGAAGGTTTCACAGTGAATCTCATCAGGTGGAGGATTCAGCTGAGAGTGTAGTAATGGCAGGACCGGATTTGCCAGAGCCGGGAAGCTGGTGAAACTGCCTTGGTCCTGCTCAGAGCAGAGTCAACCCTCGTTACCCCAAACAAAGGCAGAGCGGAGTCTGTTTGCTTCCCCGGTACAAGAATGCGGGAAGCTCGTACCAGCTGGTCCTCGAGCAGGTATCCAGCTGCGCGTGGATTGCTCTTCCTTTCCCACAATCCACCTGGGGTTGTGATGGACCTGTGGCTGGGCAGATGCGGAGACCAGGCTGAAGAAGTCAAAAGGCCCGAGGACGCTGTGACTTCCTGTTGCCTGCTTTGCTGCTTGATAATGGGGGGGGGGGCGGCGCTAAGCGCTGTCTCCTCCATGAGGTTTGGGCCTTCGGCTTCACAGAGTGTTTGACTGGCTCAGCGAGTTTGGTGGACCAGAGCAGGGCTTTTCAACCTTTCCACCCAGTAGTACAGGTAGTCCTCGACTTACAACAGTTCGCTTAGTGACTGTTCGAAGTTACAGTGGCTCTGAAAAAAGGGCCCCCAAGCCACAGCCGAGCAAGACACCTGCCTGCCCGCCCGGTGGCACTCTTCCTCCTGTCCGAGGTTTTCATGGTTGTGAGCATTTCTGCTGAGGATTGGCAGCGGGGGTGGGGTGGAGGGTGCTTGGTTTTTATTCCCCCCCCCCCTCTGCTGGGTGGTTGCTGCAGGTTTTGGTCCCTTCACAGGACCCTGGGACACTGTGACCGTCATAAATATGAATCAGTTGCCAAGCATCTGAAAGTAAATCACAAGACCCTGAAGATGCTGCAACATTCCAGCTGATTGGCGCTTCTTCTGGGCTCAGAAGCACCAGGATCAATGCCGAGCTCCAGCTGGATCGTGGCGCTGATCCTGGCGCTTCCGCTGAGCCCCGACAGCCCTGCAGCTCCAGCCGTCTCTCGCTCAGGCTTGTGCGGTGCTGACACCGCTTCAGCCCATTCCCCTCCCCCTGCTACCACTTTTCTAGGATGGTCGCGTACCACCTGCCAGGTGCCAAAGTACCACAGGGGGTACCCGTACCACTGGTTGAAAAGCCCTGGACTAGAAGGGGCCATGGACAAGAAGGACCTGCCGGCAAGCTCTTTCTCAAAGGTGCGCAAAGGATGGAAATCAGACGAATGGCTTTTGATTCTGTGTGATGTGAAAGTCCTCCGAAATTCTCTTTGCTGGTAATTTTTAGGTTAATTCAGGGGTCTCCAAACGTGGCAACTTTAAAACTTGTAGACTTCGATTCCCGGAATTCTCCAGCCAGCAAGGTGAGTTCTATCTAGTCCTGCCTTAGCTCTGAAAGCCCGTTGGGTGACTCTGGGCCAATCACCAGGAGACGGTGAGTTCTAGTGCCGCCTTAGTCATGAAAGCCAGCTGGGTGACTCTGGGCTAATCACTAGGAGACGGTGAATTCTAGTCCTGCCTTAGACAGGAAAGCCAGCTGGGTGGCTTTGGACCAATCACCAGGAGACGGTGAATTCTAGTCCTGCCTTAAACATGAAAGCCAGCTGGGTGACTCTGGTCCAATAACCAGGAGACGGTGAATTCTAGTCCTGCCTTAGACATGAAAGCCAGCTGGGTGGCTTTGGGCCAATCACCAGGAGACGGTGAGTTCTAGTCCTGCCTTAGACATGAAAGCCAGCTGGGTGACTTTGGACCAATCACCAGGGGACGGTGAGTTTTAGTCCTGCCTTAGACTTGAAAGCCTGCTGGGTGTCTTTGGACCAATCCCCAGGAGACGGTGAGTTCTAGTCCTGCCTTAGACATGAAAGCCAACTGGGTGACCTTGGGCCAATCCTTGTCTCTCAACCCAATCCAGACCACAGGATTGTTGTTGTGGAGAAAATAGGGGGAGAGAGATGTGTTCTTCCCCGCCTTGGTTTATTTGTAGAAATAATGAAAGGGCTACAAATCAATCAATCAATCCTTCGATAAAATAATAATCTAAGCTGGCAATGACGGGGGTGGTGGTGGAAGATTTCACAGCCTTGTCTACATTGGCGTGGTTGCAGCTGAATGCAGGCAGATGAGTTGAGATGAAGGATGGGGATGAATAATCCGGTGAGCGTCATTTTCTTGGCTGGGTTAAAAACCAAGTGTGAGTCAACAAATGTGTGGCATTTACTTTTGAGATAAAACACTAGGAGGGCGCAGGAAAATGATAGGGTGGTTGTCATCGCAGCCGCAGCCTGTAAAGGAGCATTCCAGATCTTGCAGGCCTTCAAGTCGGTTTTGCAAGGACGGGTGCTGAGATGAAGATGGCTCTAATCTAAGGATTTAACGAGAACGGTTTGATTAATTAGCACAAGGCAAAGAACAGGTTTGCCGAGAAGCTTCGCGCAATTGGAGCCGTCTGGAGACGAGACTGTTTGAACAGAATGACTTACCTTTTCTGCAGCGGTCGGTTATTTTTAAATCGGCGACGTGGTTTAAAAAAAGAGCGACCAGGTGGTCTTTTTGTGTGTGTGTGTGTGTGTGTGTGTGAATAATTACAAATACCTGTGATTCATCTGTAAAAGGGAAAATGGTAAATTGAAAGGGTAATATCTTTCCTTGAACTGTTCGTTTGGGGCAGGAGTCTTCAAACTTGGCAACTTTAAGACTTGTGGTCTTCAACTATCCTATTTTATTCTATCCTATCCTATCCATCCATCTATCCTATCCTATCCTATCCTATCCTATCCTATCCTATCCTATCCTTTCATCTTATCCTGTCCTATCCTATCCTATCCATCCGTCTGTTCTGTCCTATCCTATCCTTATTCTTATCCTACCCTACCCTACCCTATTCTTATCCTATCCTATCCTATCCTATCCTATCCTATCCTATCCTATCCTATCCTATTCTATTCTATCCTATCCATCCATCTTGTCCTGTCCTATCCTATCCTATCCTATCCATCCATCCATCCATCCATCATCCTGTCCTGTCCTGTCCTGTCCTATCCTATCCTATCCTATCCATCCATCCATCCATCCATCATCCTGTCCTGTCCTGTCCTATCCTATCCTATCCTATCCTATCCTATCCTATCCTATCCTATCCTATCCTATCCTATCCTATCCTATCCTATCCTATCCTTATCCTACCCTATCCTATCCATCCATCTTGTCCTGTCTTATCCTATCCTATCCATCCACCCAGCCATCTATCTTGTCCTGTCTTGTCCTGTCCTGTCCTAGTACTAATACTAATATTATACTAATACTATACTAATACTAATATGCTAATACTATAGTAATACTAATATTATACTAATACTATACTAATATACTAATACTATACTAATACTGAAAAGGGACGCGGTGGCTCAGTGGGTTAGGACGCTGAGCTTGTCGATCAGAAGGTCGGCAGTTTGGCGGGTCGAATCCCGAGTGCCGTGTAGCAGAGTGAGCGCCTGTTACTCGTCCCAGCTTCTGCCAATCTAGCAGTTTGAAAGCACATAAAAATGCAAGTAGAAAAATAGGGACCACTCCGGTGGGAAGGTAACAGCGTTCCGTGCACCTTTGGCGTCCAGTCATGCCGGCCACATGACCACGGAGACGTCCTCGGACAAGCGCCGGCTCTTCGGCTTTGAAACGGAGATGAGCACCAGCCCCTAGAGTCAGAAACGACTAGCACGCATGTGCGGGGGAAACTTTGCCTTTATCTTTCCCTATACTAATACTAATATACTAGTACCTATACCTATACCCAGTGCTTTTTTTGTAAAAGAAAAAGGTGCTGGAACTCACACATGTCATACAACCCGCCTTGCCTATCCTACAATGTTCCATCCAAAAAAGGTGCCGGAACTCCGTTCTGAGCGTTCTATGACAAAAAAAGCCCTGTCTATGCCTATGCCTATACCATACCATACCATACCATACCATCAAATTTATACAGCTGCCCATTTCACAAGCTCTGATCCTGGGCGGTGTGCAGCGGGAAAAAAAAAGACGCAGCTGCAAGCATGTCAAACCCAATCATGTTTGAAAAGTTAAAAAGACATTTAAGTGAAATAACTGCTCCCAAATTCATCAGAGCGCTCGCTTTGGCTGTTTGTGGGGCCATCCAAAGAGACTTTGCTCCGGCGGTGAGCGAACTCCCGAAAGATTAACTCACATTTTTCTTCGTAGAAAGTTGCCGAGCTGCAACGAATAACTTGCCCCTGGAGATTTACAGGCCGCCCAAAAAATCTGTTTTATTGTCTCCTTATTATCCGATCGACGCAGTTTTATTTCTCTTTTTAATTTCTTTTCTTTCGCTGTTTTTAAGATGTGCCCAGCGTTGACCGCATCCACTTTTTTTTATAATAATAATGTTTTGCTGCTTTTTATTTATTTATTTATTATTTTTGCTCCGTGTCTCAAAT
Source organism: Vipera berus (assembly GCF_964194415.1). Taxonomy (NCBI): domain Eukaryota; kingdom Metazoa; phylum Chordata; class Lepidosauria; order Squamata; family Viperidae; genus Vipera; species Vipera berus. The sequence continues at coordinate 3,206,607 of NC_138209.1, read as the reverse complement.
TGGTCAGGAAGTTTGGAAAGTTTGTTGTCGTGTTGTTTAAATTGGTTTACAGCCGCCCAGCCCACCGGAGTATGGAATTTACTTCCTTATTGTTTAAAAATGCCTTCTGAAATTGTGTAAATCCTGTAAACCCCAGAGGCCTGATGGATCTGCCTGCATGCTTAACTCTTCCCATACATTTTATTTTGGGTTTGTTTTTTTTCTGGAGAGAGAGAGAGAGAGAGAGAGAGAGAGCTTTTTTTGCAGCTTTTTTTTTCTTTAGTTAATGATCTTATGTTTCAAAAGGACAGACCGTGTTCCCCCCCCTCCACTTTTTGCCCTCTAGAACAGGGCTTTTCAACCTTTTCGCCCATTGTACCACTTTTAGGATATGGCAACATCCGAGTACCACCAGGCGCCTAGCAAGGGGTCAAAAACTTGATGACCAAAAAAAAAAAGGAAAAAAGTGATGAAGTGCAGGTAGTCCTCGACTTACAACAGTTCGCTTAGTGGCTGTTCGAAGTTACAGTGGCTCTGAAAAAAGGGCCCCCAAGCCACAGCCGAGCAAGACACCTGCCTGCCTGCCCGGCGGCGCTCTTCCTCCTGTCCGAGGTTTTGGTGGTTGTGAGCATTTCTGTTGAGGATTGGCAGCGGGGGTGGGGTGGGGGTGTGTGTTTGGTTCTTATTCCCCCCCTTGCAGCAGGTTTTGGTCACTTCACATGACCCTGGGACACTGTGACCGTCATAAATATGAACCAGTTGTCAAGCATCTGGATGTAAATCACAAGGCCCTGGAGATGCTGCAGCATTCCAGCTGATTGGCGCTTCTTCTGGGCTCAGCAGAAGTCCCGGGATCAGCGCCGAGCTCCAGCTGGATCCTGGCGCTGATCCTGGCACTTCCGCTGAGCCCCGACAGCCCTGCAGCTCCAGCCGTCTCTCGCTTAGGCTTGTGCGGTGCTGCCACCGGTTCAGCTCATTCCCCTCCCCCGCTACCACTTCTCTAGGATGGCCATGTACCACCTGCCAGGCGCCAGTGTACCACAGGCGGTACCCAGACCACTGGTTGAAAAGCCCTGGACTGGAAAGATTTTCTCTCAATCTACGAGAAGCTCTTCGCCGTCTCGGCCCTTGATTGAAAGTCTCTGTGCGATGTCAACGGAGATTCTCAAGCCATTCCCCCCCCCCCTTGAAGACGGTTTCACTTCTCCTCCCAAGAAGCTTCATTGGTTCCGGAGGATGAAGCGCCGAAGCTTCCCGGATGAGGAGCGAAAGGTCCTCAAGGCAGAAGCCAAGGGAATCCGGTTGCCTTTTGGAAAAGCAGCTGGGAGCCGTCTCCGTGGGATGCTTGGGGCCCTTTGAGCTTGACAACTCGTCTGCTTGGAGCTTAATTTCACCCTGTCCGGTTTAGTTAAGCTGGTTTTTTTTGCGAAGGCAGTGGGTAGGCAGGACGAGCTTCTTCCTGTGGCCTATTTAAACCTGGATTCCAAACCTGGCTGCAGAATCGTAGAGTTGAAAGCCGGCATCCTTTGGGGCTGTCTCTAGCCCAAACGGCAGCCTGGCACTGTCCTCGCTTATTCTTTCGTCTCCGAGTCTCACTGTTTTGTCTCACAAAAAAAACCCACTATTGTCTTCTCTTTATCTTCCAGACCATTTGTCTGGATTTTGATGAGTGCATCCCAGGCGAAGCTGCAGAGGTGTGTGGTCTAGCCAGACTTGTGGTTTTTTTTTGTTCTTTTTTTTGGTTTGTTTTTTTAAATCTTCTCTCCGGCACAAAGGAAGAGGATCTCTGGCGGGGACCCAATCAACCGAGCTGCAGCGGCAGAAGGGGATTTTAAATAATAATAATAATAATCATTAGGGTTCAAGATCATTGGCATCCGTAGGGCTGCTTCTTTGGAAGTGCATTGTGTTACAAGCAGGTTATCCCTTCGATTCCCAAAATGTCATTCGCTGTGTAGACATAGAAGGGACGACTGATTTTGCAACGGTTAATTGCTAGGCTTAGTGGCAGGTGACTCAGAGTGATTTGGGAAAGATGTTGAGACTCTGGAAAGAGTGCAGAGAAGAGCCACAAAGATGATCAGGGGACTGGAGGCTAAAACATACGAAGGACGGTTGCTGGAATTGGGTCTGTCCAGTTTAATGAAGAGAAGGGAGAGGGGGGACAGGATAGCAGCCTTCCAGTATCTCAGGGGCTGCCCCAAAGAAGAGGCAGTCAAGCTCTTCTCCAAAGCGCCCGAAGGCAGGACAAGAAGCAACGGATGGAAACTCATCAAGGAGAGAAGCAACCTGGAACTAAGGAGAAACTTCCTGACAGTGAGAACAATTAACCAGTGGAACAGCTTGCCACCAGAAGTTGTGGAAGCTCCATTACTGGAAGTTGTTAAGGAGAGATTGGACAGCCCTTTGTCTGAAATGGTATAGGGTTTCCTGCCTGAACAGTGGGGTGGACTAGAAGATCTTTAAGGTCCCTTCCAACTCCATTTTTCTATTCTTTCTTTTAATAATATTTTATTAGTTTTCTAATTTTACGCTTAAAGATAAATCTTTAGTACAAATCCCAAGTTACAACATCAGATATTTCCCCTCTTTTTCCCCTTAATATCTACTCTGTCAGGCTAGCATAGTTCTTATTCTTATCAACTAAGTAAAACCATCTTTGTTACATTTATCAATAATTTTTAGCTTATGCATTACCTCAGTTGTGTCTGCGTCCAATCCTTATATACAATCGATGTCCTGTTGTTCGTTCCCACCCACCCACCCCCAAGCTTTAATTTCCAATCAATATTCGCCAACTCTTGTTTTTCTGTTCTGTTATTTATTCTGTTTATTCCGCCGTGGCTGAGCTGACTTTGCTTTGGGATTTAATTTTATTTCGATGGCAACCTTAGGAGAACGGAGGTCAGTGCTGGCAGAAGGGGAGGTAAATTTCTAACTTCACGACCAATAAAAGATAGTTCTCGACTTCGGGGGACAAGGGAGGCCAAAATTTACGGTCGCCAAGCGAGACATTTGTTAAGGGACAAATGGCTAAGCGAGTGACTGCAGTTCTCAAGTTAGTAACACGGCGAATCTGGTTCCCTCGCTGACTTTGCTTGTCAGAAGGTCACAAAAGGGGGAATCACCTGACGCTGCGACCGTCGTAAATCTGAAACAGTTGCCAGGCCCCCGAATGTCAATCACGTGAGCCCAGGGATGCCGCAGCGGTCCTAAAGTGTGAAAATTGTCATAAGTCATTTTTTTCCCCCAGTGTCGTCGTAACTTTGATAGGTCATCAGATGAACTGTTGTAAGTGTGAGGACTTCCTGTACCAATACTGAAAAAATCGGAGGCGTTTTGATGGAATATTGGTCTTAATTTTTGTATTAATGTTTTAAAAATTATACCTTGTAAACCACCCTGAGTCCTTCGGGAAAGGGCGGTATATAAATTCAATTAATTAATTAATTAATTAATTAATTAATTAATATTCTACACTTGATTACCGGCGCTTCTTTATAGTCCTGATAATATGGTCCACCTGGATTCTTTTGGTTTTATTATGCAGAACAGCAGCGTCCGTAAAAGTTTAGGACATTGTTAACTTCGGATGAGAAATTTAATGTAAGAAAATGTATAATTTTTTTTTAATTAACTTTGGAAATGGAAAGCGAGCAAGTTAAAGAAACAACGATAAGATGGGCGAAAAATTGTGGATGTAATATAGAATTAGAAAAACGGCAAAATTTACGGGAAAGAAATTATAAACCGCCAATGTCAACTGCTTATAAAGAAAATTTATATCAAATGTTCTGTAGACGGCACTTGCCACTAGCAAAAATGTTTAAAAAATATGTCAGGTAGATGTTGGAAATGTAAACACATAAGTCAGGCACGTATTGTCGTGTTTGGTGGACATGTGCTAATGTAAAGAATTATTTGGAAAAAGGTACATACTTGGCTAGAAAAGACGTTGGGAGAAAATGTAGACATTTTTTTTTAATTGAAAAGTTTTACAATACATTTTTTAAAAAGACAAAACCCCTCCCAACCCCCTCCCCTCTCCCCAACCCTCCCCAACCCCTCCCTCCCCTCCCCCTCCCCCCTCCCCGACTTCCCAGAGCTCAATACAGGGTATAAATATACAATCATAGTCTACCTTATGCAAACAACAATATAATACTAAATCTATCGCACTTTAACTCTCATAAACTAACTACAAGCAATTTAAATATCACATCAATACTTATTCAAATGCTAAGTGAAACTTTTTAGTCCCATATTTATTCTGGATATAATCAATCCATCTTCTCCACTCCACAATATATCTCTGTTGCGACTGGTCTTTCAAATACGCTGAGATCTTTGCCATTTCCGCCAGGTTGGAAACTTTTAAAGTCCATTCTTCTGTAGTCGTCAGTTCTTCCTTCTTCCAATATTGCGCTATTAAAAGTCTCGCTGCCGTAATGTAGAGAAAATGTAGACTTTAAACCTTAACTTTTTTTTTATTGGGTATAATGCCAGAAAAGACTAGCAAACAAAGCTTATATTTGATTTTGCACGTCGCAAGAGCGGCAAGAATTATATTAGCACAATATTGGAAAAATGAAGGAATACCATCAGAGGAAGAAATGATAAAAAAAAAATACTAGAATGCGCAGAGATGAACAGATTGACTAGACTGAAAGAAAAAGAAGAAAGAGAATATTATCAACCTTGGGACTTATTTGAGGGCTAGAGGAAAAAGAATAAAGGATTAGGAATTAAATACGTATTAACGAATGTAAACTCAGACAGCACGCTGGTTGAAAAATTATTGCTGTATGTATGGGGAAAAAAATCAATAAAAAACTTCTACCAAAAAAAAAAGTTTAGGACAGGGGTCTTCAAACTTGGCCCTTTTAATGACTTGTGGACTTCAACTCCCAGAATTCCTCAGCCAGGCACGTATTGAGTTTAATTCCCAGCATTCCCGAACTGGCATAATTTCCCAGCCAACAAGATTGAGAGGCGTTGCATTCAATGGGAGTGGTGGCCAACTGCATCTGTGAAGGCTTGTGTCTCTTGGTACTTACCTTAAAATGGTCCTCAACTTACAGCGAGCTGTTCATTTACTGACCGTTCAAGCTTACAGCAGCGGCGAAAAGAAAAAAAAAATAGCGACACGACCATTTTTTCCACACAACCGCTTCAGCATCCCCCCCCCCCCGCCGTCACGTGATCAAAACACAGACGCTTGGCGACTGATTCATATTTACGACGGTCGCAGCATCTCGGGGTCATCTGATTCCCCTTTTGCGACCTTCGGACAAGCAAAGCCAACGGGGGAAGCCGGATTGACTTGTAACAATTGGGTTACTAACTTTTAACACCCTTAAGACGCGGGGCCGGCAAGGTCGAAAAATGAGGCAAAACTCAGTTCGTTGCCTGGCTGAGCGACGGAAATTTGGGACTCCGTCGTGGCCGTAGGATCGAGGACTGCCTGTAATCGTTCTGTCGCTGGAACGAGGGGGCCAGGATTGCCTGCTGCTGAAGTCTCGAATCACACCTGGGCAGTAAATAAAATAAAAATAAAATTAAAATGGCTGGAATTTAAAATCCTCCTGTTTTTTTTTTTTTTTTAAAAAAAAGCAACTTTTGGCAAGATGATGTAAACTTCAGCCCTGGGTCCTGAAACATTCCTGACCCAGCAGACGCGCCCATTGATGGCTGCGGTCACATTTCGCTGGTCGTTTGGTGCACTTAGGAAGGTAATAAAAAAATAAAAATTAAAAAAAATATCCAGCTCTATTTTGAAGAGACCGGCTGGGATGGCAGGGATAAAACGCAGCGAGTCTCTTCACGGGGATAGTTTTTTAAAAAAATGGCAAGATGCTGGTCTCTGACTCTGCAGTTTCTTTGCGTTGCACACCCGACACCGATGACAATCTTGACTCTTTCGACCTCTCCTGGAAAGTCAGGAAGCCTTTGTCCTATGGCCACCACTGACCCCAGTGTGTCCGTTGCAAAGAGATGTAATAATAACAATAATAAAAATATAAATAATGATAATGGTAGTAGTAGTAGTATTTATTTATTAATTATTAATTTAATTTCTATACTGCCTTTCTCCCGAAGGACTCAGGGCGGTGTACGGGGCAATAAAAAATACAATAAAAATACAATATACAAAAGTTAAAAATCAGATTAAATAGAACTAGCCCATTACAATAAATAATTAAAAATTACTAATTAAAATACCCCAAACCCATTAGACCAACAACAACAACAACAACAACAACAACAACAACAACAACAACAATAATAATAATAATAATAATAATAATAATAATAATAATAATAATAATAATAATATAATAGTTGGAAGGGACCTTGGAGGTCATCTAGTCCAGCCCCCTGCTCAGGCAGGAAACCCTATACCATTTCAGACAAATGGCTGTCCAGTCTTTTCTTAAAAACTTCCAGTGTTGGAGCATTCAGAGCTTCTGGAGGCAGGTGCTTCCACTGGTTAATTGTCCTCACTGTCAGGAAGTTTCTCCTTAGTTCCAGGTTGCTTCTCTCTTTGCTGGTTAGAAGGCTGCAGAAGGGGAGATCGCTTGGCCCCCAGGACAAGGCGACCGTCATAAATATGAGTCAGTTGCCGAGCGTCTGAATTTTAAATCGCTGGACCGCGCGGATGCTGCAACGGCCGTACGTGCGAAAAACGGTCGCAAGTCGCCTTTTTTGCCGCCGTCGTCACTTTGAACGCTCGCTGAGTGAACCGTTGTAAGTCGAGGACGACCTGTACAGATTTTATAGCACGGTCAGTCTCCGAGTCACTCGGGGAGTGGAAACCCGCACCTCTTAAAGTTGCCAAGTTTGAAAAAAAACCACACTGATCTACACGGTCTTGGATGGATAAACCGATTTTTTTTTAAAAAGAAACACAGCTTGTGCTGCTTGCATACAAAAAATAAAAATAAAAAGCCCCTCGAATGAAAAGAATTGCGGGTCCTTCGTCTTTTCCGTCGTTTCTCAAGCCGTCGTATCGCCAGACAGCTTGAGACTGGAAAGAATTGGGAGTCACCTGTGTGTGTGGGGTGGGCTGTTGCCGCTGTGTTGATGCTTACAAAACACACATTGTCATTTGCCCGAAAATGCCTCGGGCTGCAGTTCAGCAACACTTAAGTGATTAAATCCTTCTGGCTGGATCAGAGCACATTTCCCGAATAAATATATGAGAGTTCTCGCTGTAGCTCAAGATTAGTTTTTGACTTTGCTTTGTGTCTGAACGCTTCTTTTCATAGGAAGGGAACCTGCCAACTACACGCAAGCCACTTTAGTAGCGGGCCCTTTTATGTGGTTTTAAAAGGAAAAGGGGCGAGGCGGTGGCTCGGTGGGTTAGGACGCTGAGCCTGTCGATCAGAAGGTCGGCAGTTTGGCGGGTCGAATCCCGAGTGCCGCGTAACAGAGTGAGCGCCTGTTACTCATCCCAGCTTCTGCCAACCTAGCAGTTCGAAAGCACGTAAAAATGCAAGTAGAAAAATAGGGACCACTACGGTGGGAAGGTAACAGCGTTCCGTGCGCCTTTGGCGTCTAGTCATGCCGGCCACATGACCACGGAGACGTCCTCGGACAAGCGCTGGCTCTTCGGCTTTGAAACGGAGATGAGCACCGGCCCCTAGAGTCGGAAACGACTAGCACGCATGCGCGGGGGAGCCTTTACCTTTAAAAGGAAAAAGGGGGGCGGGGCGGCAGAACCTTTCATTAAATTAATGGAAAAAGTTGCAGATGATCCTCGCATAGCTTCTCTAGCCTTCCCCCCCCCCAGTGTTGAGAGCAATATGTTAAAAAAATAAAAATAAAAATAAAAATAGTTGGGCTCAGCTAGCCGAACAAAGTCATTCTAGCATCTGCTGCAAATAATTGAGACGTGATTCAAACAGGCAAAACTCTGCAGACGGCTGTGTGAGTCGTACAAGGTCTCTTTAAAGTTTGGCATGTGGCAATTTTATTCTTCTTTTTTTATATATATAGCGGGAATCTCAAAAACAACTGCTGCGGCTGAATGAAAATGACCCAAACTGGCTTCTGGCTGCCTTTTTCCCCCCCTTCCAGCTATGAGGACAACAGGGCAAAAGAGGATAAAAAATCTACTGCAATCTCTTAAGTCTTTTGCCAGGATGTGAAAAACAATTGCCATAAGCATTGCTTTTTGGAAAAAGGGACCCCAGTTTTTTTTTCCCTCCTCCTCCTCCTCCTCCCCCTCCCTTTTGCAAACCTCACTCCCTTCTAGCACTGATGGCATTACTTAGTTGGTTAATGAAATGTCTTGGAGAAACACAACCCAGCTCAGTGAGTACCAAGGACCCCAGTCTTCTTCCTCCTCCTCCTCCTCCTCCTCCTCCTCCTCCTCCTCCTCCTCCTCCTCCAAACCTCACTCCCTTCTAGCACTGATGGCATTACCTAGTTGGTTAATGAAATGTCTTGGAGAAACACAACCCAGCTCAGTGAGTACCAAGGACCCCAGTCTCCTTCCTCCTCCTCCTCCTCCTCCTCCTCCTCTTCCTCACCTCACTCCCTTCTAGCACTGATGGCATTACCTAGTTGGTTAATGAAATGTCTTGGAGAAACACAACCCAGCTCAGTGAGTACCAGGGACCCCAGTCTTCTTCCTCCTCCTCCTCCTCCTCCTCCTCCTCCTCCTCCTCCTCCTCCTCCTCCTCCTCCTCCTCCTCCTCCTCCTCCTCCTCCAAACCTCACTCCCTTCTAGCACTGATGGCATTACCTAGTTGGTTAATGAAATGTCTTGGAGAAACACAACCCAGCTCAGTGAGTACCAGGGACCCCAGTCTTCTTCCTCCTCCTCCTCTTCTTCCTCCTCCTCCTCCTCCTCCTCCTCCTCCTCCTCCTCCTCCTCCTCCTCCTCCTCCTCCTCCAAACCTCCCTCCCTTCTAGCACTGATGACATTACCTAGTTGGGCATTGTTTAATTACTTTTTAATAATTTTTAATTTTTGTATCTAGTTTTTATGTATTGCCCTGTTCACCGCCCTGAGTCCTTCGGGAAAAGGGCGGTATATAAATTAAATAAATAAATAAATAAATAAATAAATAAATAAATAAATAAATAAATAGTTGGTTAATGAAATGTCTTGGAAAAACACAACCCAGCTCAGTGAGTACCAAGGACCCCAGTCTTCATCCTCCTCCTCCTCCTCCTCCTCCTCCTCCTCCTCCTCCTCCTCCTCCTCCTCCTCCTCCTCCTCCTCCTCCTCCTCGCAAACCCCACTCCCTTCTACCACTGAGGATGTAACCTAGTTGGGCAATGCAACAGCACTCAACTCAAAGAGAGTACCAAGGACCCCACGGTTCCACCCCGGGCGGCAGACGTTCTCTCCTATTGAGATGGAGACGTGTGTTTTTTTTCTCTTCTTTTTTCTTTGACAAATGTCGACTCCAGTCACGGAATGACGGGCGTTCTTCTTTTCCAGACTGAGGTCAGCCCAGGCCACCTCTGATGCAAATTTTCAGCCAGCCTTGGAAAGCAAAAGCTTTTGTGCTCCCCGAGACACAGCTGGCCTGTTCTGAGGTGTCGTAATTTTGGTCAGGGAGGTGTCTTTGCAGAATCTAGGTGGCGGTTGGGCCCCTCGGGGGGGGGGGCTTTGCCAGGTTGTGGAAGTTGTAGCGATTGTGAGCTTGAGTGGCTTTGCCAAGTTGTGGAAATGTGACAGGACCATGCGACACATTCCCCCCAGCCTCCCCTTTTCCTTCTCCTTCTTCCCTTCCTAAAAATTGGTTATGATCTAGGGCAGGGGTCTTCAAACATGGCCCTTTTATGACTTGTGGACTTCAACTCCCAGAATTCCTCAGCCAGGCATGCTGGCTGAGGAATTCTGGGAGTTGAAGTCCACTCCTCTTAAAGGTCTATGTCAGGGGTCTTCAAACTTGGCTCTTTGATGACTCTTGGACTTCAACTCCCAGAATTCCTCAGCCAGGCATGCTGACTGAGGAATTCTGGGAGCTGAAGTGCACTCCTCTTAAAGTCTACATCAAGGGTCTTCCAACTTGGCCCTTTTATGACTTGTGGACTTCAACACCCAGAATTCCTCAGCCAGGCACGCTGTCTGAGGAATTCTGGGAGTTGAAGTCCACAAGTCATAAAAGGGCCAAGTTTGAAGATCCCTGCTCTTAAATGTCTGTAATTGTTAACTTTGATCACTTAAAGATGACTCATTTGCCAGACTGGATGTTTTTAACCTGGTGAAATATTAAACCACCAGTGACTTTTAAATGAAAACCAAAAAGTCACATTCTGAGTCCTCGATTTATGACCACAATTGAGCCCCAAATTTCTGTTGCTAAGTGAGACGTTTGTCAAGCGGGTTTTGCCCCATTTTACGACTGTTATCGCCACCGTTGTGAAGCTAAGCTACTGAAGTTACTTAAGTTAGTAACATGGTTGTTAAGTGAATCTAGCTTCCCGTTGGGAAGGTTGCAAAAGGGGATCACGTGATCCCGGGACACGGCAACCGTCATAAATATGAACCAGTTTGCCAAGCGTCTGAATTTTGATTGCGTGACCCTGGGCCTGTTGCAACGGTCGTAAGTGTGAAAAACGGTGATCAGTCACTTTTTTCCGGCACCGTTCTAACTTTGACCGGTCACTAAATGAATGCTTGTAAATTAAAGCGGTCACTAAATGAACAGTTGTAAGTCAAAGGCTGCAATGCAGAAGACTGTAATTCTTTTCCCCTCAACTGGCTTAACCCCGGCCGAATTCGGTGAACCCTGTTTCTAAAGAGACATAAAACCTGGGTGTGTTGTGTGAACGTTATCAGCCGATTGATCGTCACCGATAAAGGGAAAACCTTTCTCTAAAATCACTTAATGCAAATTGCTGAGCGTAAGGGAACAACAGCACAGGCAATCTTCGAATTACGACCGTTTGTTTAGTGACTCCTCAAAGTTACGACCACACTGCAAAACGGGACTTATGACCCTTTCTCACAGTTACGGCCTCTGCGGCATCCCCACGATCCAATTGTGATCAAAATTCAGACGCTCGGCGACTGACTCGTACTTACGACCGTCGCTGTGTCCCTGGGGGGAGGGTCATGTGATCCCCTTTTTCCGATCTTTTGACGAGCCAAGTCAACGGGGGAAGCCAGATTTCCCTTAACGACCGGGCGACTAATTTAACACCTGCGGGGATTCACTTAACAGCTGTGGCAAGGAAGGTCGCAAAAGGGGGCAAAACTCACTTAACAAATGTCTCACTTAACAATGGACGTTTTTGGGCTCCATTGTGGCCGTAAGTTGAGGATTACTTTTCAAAGTTTTCCTCTCCGTATCTGAAGGAGAAAAAGGCACTTATAATTGTAAACTGAGTAGAAAATTCCTCCCCCCCCTCTTTCCCACCCCCCACAAAACAAATTACACATTTTCATATTTCTGAAACACCCACACTAAAACACCTTTCGTTAATGGTTTCGGTTTGCCCCGGATCACGATAGCGCGATAAAATTGGAAATAACAAGATACTGAAACGAAAGGTCGGCCTCCGTTTTTACCGAATTACGGCTTCTCGTAGCTAGCGTTCCTCGGGGTGCTCGTCGCGTTTTCCCCTTAACCTGCGTTAACTTCTCTCTCAATTGCGCTCCCCGCCAATCGAGAGAAACGCACCGGTTATTTCTATTTTGCGGTAACTGGTTTATCTCTCTCGATCTTGTTTTGCGCAGAAGGAGGCAAGGATTGCGTCAGCGCAGATCACAGACATCCTCGCGCGCGGTTAGGCAAGGACCCCAGGGGAAGCCGTTAAAAGTTGGTGACCTTTCCGTTTGCCAGTAACACGTGCGAAGAAGACGTACACATCCGAGTATATAGCATTTAAGGAAAGGTTGGGAGAAACCCTTCTGTGGATCAATTTAACGTCCGGGGGTGGGGGGGCGTAATTCGTGATTTGTGACTTGCCCCTTCCCCTTCCTTAACCTGATGTGACAATCATTAGGGGTAGTGCAAGATATTTGAGAACGATGTTTCTTATTAAAGCAGCCATGTCCTTTTGAATGCTGAGAAAGCTGCTTTAGCAGAAGGACAGCGTTGGAAGGGACCTTGGAGGTCATCTAGTCCAACCCCTTGCCGTTTCAGACAAATGGCTGTCCAGTCTCTTCTTAAAAACTTCCAGTGTTGGAGCATTCACCGCTTCTACAGTAGTGGCAGGTTGTTCCACTGGTTAATTGTTCTCACTGTCAGGAAGTTTCTCCTTAGTTCCAGGTTGCTTCTCTCCTTGATTCGTTTCCATCCGTCGCTTCTTCTCCTGCCTTCGGGCGCTTCGGAGAATAAGTTGATCCCCCCCGCCTCTTCTTTGTGGCAGCCCCTGAAACACCGGAACGTTTTTTACTTTTTAATCTGGGCAGTGTGATGTTCTTAAACTTCCTAGTTCAGGTAGATAATAATTCTGTTTAATCCAAATAAGGGGCCAGTAACCTTAGCCAGTAACCGCCAGATGAAAATTGGAAGGCAATTTAATGTCTTATTATCTGCCCTCCCTGTGCAAACAATAGCTCGCCAATTTGAGACACATATAATTATTGGAAAAATATACAATCCCCAAGGAACATGGGAATCTCCGTTATCATGTCATCCTTAGTTGTTCTCTTCATTAAACTAGACATTCCCCCATTCCAGCAAACGTTCCTTATATGTTGTAGCCTCCAGTCCCCCGATCATCTTTGTTGCTCTTCTCTGCACTCAACATCTTATTTACATCGTGGGGACCAAAACTGTATTCCAAGTGTGGCCTTAACCAAAGCCTTGTAAAGCGGTATTAAGACTTCACGTGATCCTGATTCTCTCCCTCTGTTAATGCAACCTAGCACTGTGTTGGCTTTTCTGGCTGGCTCATATTTAAGTGACTGTCCACAAGGATACTTTTGAAGCTTCTGTGGCTGTTCGTCTGCATGTGTAAATGCGTCTGCTTTGCTTGCCTGGTGGAAGTGTTGTCCACAGTATATGCAGACACACGTGCAGAAAGATGGGTCACTTTGTTGTTGTTGTTAGTTGCGAAGTCGTGTCCGACCCATCGTGACCCTATGGACAACGTTCCTCCAGGCCTTCCTGTCCTCTACCATCTTCTGGAGTCCATGGGGCACTTACGGCCTTTCCAAATCCTTCCATCATCCAAGATTTTAAGAGTTCCCGTCTCGTAACAAATGACATGCAGTTAAGATAGCTCTGTGTGTTTGTACCCCATTTCCTTTGCATAAGGAAATCAAAAGACTGGCCAGTGTCACTTTCCTGTCTCCCCCCACAAAAAATTACCTGGCCTTTCTCTCTTTTTTTTTCTTTGAAGACGTTTCGCTTCTCATCCAAGAAGCTTCTTCCGCTCTGACCGAATGGTGGGGAATGGAAGGATTTATACTCCTTGCAGACAGCCGGTCATTGCTTCCTTTTAGAGAGTCGTCGAGGCTACTTGGAGGTTAATTCTTTGTCCTCGGGGTCACCTGAGTGGTGCAAATGGGTGTGGAGCCTACTTGGAGCTGCTGAAAGGACTGTGTTGTAGACAGGAGATAGCTGATGTTGTATCCCTCCGACACAGACAAACCTCCGAGTGGCCTCGACGACTCTCTCAAAGGAGGCAAATGACCAGCAGTCTGCAAGGAGTATAAATCTCTCCATTTCCCCACCATCCAATCAGAGGCGAAGAAGCTTCTGGGATGAGAAGGGAAACGTCTTCAAAGAAAAAATTAAGAAAGTCCAGTTGCCTCTTGAGAAAAGCACCTTTGGGACAACCACGAGCTGGATGACTTGAGAAGCTCCGTAGACGTTTCCTGTCTCTTGTTTTCCTCCCATGTAGGCCTTTTATTTTATTTTATTTTATTATTTTTTAAATAAAACCCACCGTGACGACGATGATTCAGAAACACTCTCTTAACCTCGAATCTGACTTAATTCGATCTGGTTTATTTGACAGGAAGATAAAAGGCCGAATTAAGGCAGCGAAGCATACCCCTTTTAAGGTAGGCAAAAGTAGGGGTCCCCACCCACCCCGGTCCGTGGACCGGTACCGGTCCGTGGCACGCCAGCATCCGGTCTGCACAAACAAGCAAAGCCCCATCCGTGGAATGCAGGCAGCACACAAAACCACGCACTCTCCGGTCCACGGAAAATCCTCTCTCCGTGGAACCGGTGCCTGGCACCCAAAAGCATTTAAATATTAGTATTTTTACGTTGTACATTTTAAAACGAATCGTTTTGGGATGGCGAAACCAGGCGTTGTTTTTTTTAAAGCTTTGCAGTATGGTAAATGTAAATCCACGAGCGAGTGACTGTGTGTGTGTGTGCGAGAGAGAGAACATTAGTTGATTTAAACCACGTGGCTGCTTGCGAATCAATTTTTGCCCCGTATGAGACGTCCTATTCATCATCCCATTTTTCCAGGCCCCGAATTAGAATGCCTGCCGAGGCCGCCTCTCGTCGGCTGCCAAACTCGGGCTTCACGGAGCAAGTATTTTCGTTCTGCTTTTGTTAACGTCTTAATTTGCACGATCAGTTTTTAACGGGTCTTGGGTGGTCTTGATTTGTATCCTTCGGAGGGATTTTGCGGTTAGGAAGACCCACCGCCGGTCTGGGAGATGACAGAAAATGTTGGAAGTCAGCTGTCTGACCTCAAGCGCTGGCTTTGCAGGGACTGAATTGTCCTGTGTGTGTTGTTGCAATGACCTCACGGGTCCCAGACCTTCTCTGCAGATGTCCAGGCCGGGCGAGGAGAATAGCGAGCCCTCAATGATTGCACGTCAACTATCTCCTTCCGAGGTTTGCCACCAACTCGTTGCAGCAAAGTCATTATTTTCCTGACTTTTGCCTTCCCTTTCAAGGTGGAGATGCGTGCAGAATACTAAATGCAATTGTAGAAAGAGACAAGAATCGCCTGGAAAGTGAAGGGCGTTTTTAGGAGGCTGGATCCCAGTGAGCTTCAGAAATACTTTTAAGGGGTTCATTTTAAGAGTTAACACTTTTATTGCTTTTCTTTTCCTTTTGTACAATTAAGTGCCATTAATTCCTTTTGTAGAATTAAGTGCTGAGGAATTCTGGGAGTTGAAGTCCACAAGTCCTCAAAGGGCCCAGTTTGAAGGCCCCTGATGTAGACATTAAGAGGAGTGGACTTCAACTCCCAGAATTCCTCAGCCAGCGTGCCTGGCTGAGGCATTCTGGGAGTTGAAGTCCTCAAGTCCTCAAAGGGCCCAGTTTCAAGGCCCCTGATGTAGACTTTAAGAGGAGTGGACTTCAACTCCCAGAATTCCTCAGCCAGCGTGCCTGGCTGAGGAATTCTGGGAGTTGAAGTCCACAAGTCCTCAAAGGGCCCAGTTTCAAGGCCCCTGTTGTAGACTTTAAGAGGAGTGGACTTCAACTCCCAGAATTCCTCAGCCAGCGTGCCTGGCTGAGGAATTCTGGGAGTTGAAGTCCACAAGTCCTCAAAGGGCCCAGTTTCAAGGCCCCTGTTGTAGACTTTAAGAGGAGTGGACTTCAACGCCCAGAATTCCTCAGCCAGCGTGCCTGGCTGAGGAATTCTGGGAGTTGAAGTCCACAAGTCCTCAAAGGGCCCAGTTTCAAGGCCCCTGATGTAGGCTTTAAGAGGAGTGGACTTCAATGCCCAGAATTCCTCAGCCAGCGTGCCTGGCTGAGGAATTCTGGGAGTTGAAGTCCACAAGTCCTCAAAGGGCCCAGTTTCAAGGCCCCTGATGTAGACTTTAAGAGGAGTGAACTTCAACTCCCAGAATTCCTCAGCCAGCGTGCCTGGCTGTGGAATTCTGGGAGTTGAAGTCCACAAGTCATCAAAGGGCCCACTTTGAAGACCCCCGTTTAAAGTTACAAAGGCACTGAAAAAAGCGACTTGTGACCCTTTTGCGCACTTAACAACCCTAGCAGCATCCCCCGTGGTCACGTGATCAAAATTCAGATTCTCGGCAACCGATTCATATTTACGACGGTTGCGGCGTCCCCGGGGGTCAAGCGATCGATCCCCTTTGGCGACCTCCCGTCCAGCAAAGTCAAGGGGGGAAGCCGTATTCACTTCACGACCGGGTCACTCGCTTTAACAACTGCAGCGATTCTCTTTAACGACCGTGGCAAGAAAGGTCGTAAAGCGGGCCAAAACGCGCCGAGCAACCCGTCTCGCTTCGCGACAGAAATGTTCGGCTGGATTGCTGTAAATCCAGGGCTAACTTTAGAAGCTTCTCCAAACTTTAATTTGTCGGTTGCAAAAATTCCAGGCTCTGCTTTTCCTCCTGGTTGCTTGATGGCTGATGAATATTTAATTGCTCCTTTTTTTTGCGCTTAATGAAGTTGAGAGAAACAGGTGATGAATCTTCCAGGTGTTGTAAGATTGGCGGAATGGAGAGATGCAACTCGGAATTAAGTCGTCCTTACTAATGTACTATGTTGTAAATCACGGACTAATGTACTGAAAATCACCTTGAGGTCTATTCATAGATCCAAATTCACGTCCATGCCGTTAGCTGGTTTGTCTCTTGCTTGCATTTGTGGCTTGCTGAGGAAGGGGGGGAAAAAAAAAGCTCACCTTTTAATTTTTGGCTTTTTTAAATATAGATTTTATTAGTTTTTATAGGGTTAGGAATAAGATGGGGTCGGGGTTGGGTTGGGATTAGGGTTAGGGTTGGAGTTTTTCCAAATAACATTTTCAATATTTAGCAAACAGCACAATGTCTGGGTTCACGTGTTTAACAAACAATAATAGATACGGTTAATTATCATATACAGTACGTTAATCCCTCAATAGCCTTCTTCTTGCTAACGTATATTCAAAATTACATATCCCGTTCCTTTCTCTCTGACTCGTTTTTCTAGCCATGGATAGAAATTATCCCGTATTCTAAAGTACGGTGAGTCTTATTTCTCTCTCATCTTTCGAGTCAATCTGTCCATTTCTGCCCACTTATTTCTCTTTCATCTTTCGAGTCAATCTGTCCATTTCTGCCCATTAATTTTCTTAATTCGTCCTGCTTCAGTAGGTAGGTTTTCATTTTTCCAACGTTGGGCAAATACGATTCTTTTGGCTTTACGGGTACACAAAGATCTGTTTAGCACGGGTGGGTTAGCTGAGACCGGATCCTTTTACAGGTACGTCCTCAACGTGTGACCACAATTGAACCCCAACATTTCCCTCGCCAAGTGAATTGCGTTAAGTGAATTTTGCCCCCATTTGGCCAACTTTCTGGTCACGGCTGTTAAGTAAATCGCTGCGGTCCTTAAACGAGGAACACGGTCGCTACGCGAATCTTTGCTTTTGCTCGTCGGAAGGTGGCAAAAGGGGGAAATCACACGATCCCGGGACACGGCAGCCATCGCCAATACGAGTCAGTTGCCGAGCGTCTGAATTTATTTATTTATTTATTTATTTATTTATTTATTTATTTATTTATTTATTTATTTATTTATTTGATTTGTATACCGCCCTTCTCCCCAAGGACTCAGGGCGGTGAACAGGGACATAAATATCAAAATGCACAAATACAGAAATTGAAAACAGATTAAACCCTAGTGCCCAAATGCAGAAGATAAATTACATTAAAACAATAATTAAAACAAAACCCGTCAGATCACGGGAGTGCGGGGACGCTGCGACGGTCGTTAAGTGGGAGAAACGGTCACGAGTCCCTTTTTAAAGTGCAGTGGTAACTTGAGAGGGTCCCTAAATGACCTGTCTTTGCATTGCAAGGTGGGACTAGCGGAGCCTTCCGCGTTTTTTTCGTCCTGGGACTCTCCGCGTCCTCCAGATCAGGGCTTTTCAACCTTTTCACCCATTGTACCACTGAATTTAGTAACACAGTTGTGAACCGAATCGGGCTCCCCCATTGACTTTTGTGTGTCAGAAGGTCGCAAAAAGGGGGGGTGTTTCACGTGACCCCGGGGACACTGCAAGCGTCGTAAGTAGGAGTCCGTTGCCGAGCATCTGAATTTTGATCACGTGACCACGGGGAGGCTGCAACGGTCGTCAGGGTGGAAGACGGCCCTAAGCCCCCTTTTTCAGTGCCCTGGGAAGTTTGAACTAAACGAACTGTCGTAAGTCGAGGACTATCGGTATTCGGCAAGAGTAACCCTGCCTGCCTGCCTGCCTTCCGTTACAGTTCCCAGGCAGGGATTCTACAAGCCTCGAAGCCAAAGCAGACCAACTCTTTCGCCCTCTGTTAGCCATCTTAATAAAAAGATTTCGAATCGAAACGGACAGCAAATCTGAAAAGGGGAATTCCTCCCAATTAGATTAGATGGAAGATAATGGCTTGTAGCAGGGCGGTAACTCCAGCGTCATGGCTTCCTGCCCTCATTTCCAGTGTTTTTAAAAGTCTGGGATGGTTTGAATTCCTCCTCCGTTGTGCTTTTCCATGGCGGGGAATTTGAGCAGAGGGCCTGAACGCTGGCCGAGAATTTTAAAAAGTCAGACGACTGCAGACCTGAATGCTTTTATTTCCGTTTGGCTAAGCGTGATTCAGACAGCCGAGGAATCTGTCCCCGGTAGAGAAGCACTCAATACAGGCAGTTCTCCATTTTTGTATTTTTTTTAGATTTTTGAGAGCCTCGGATGGTTTTCCAATCTGGGTGTTCGTGTAGTAAGACACGGTTGCAGAAAAGGACCGGAAAATCTGGGTTTGTCGTTGGCGTAGCCATAGTGCCCCGGCATCTCTGAACACCCAAGAGCGGAGATTCCCAACCTTTAGGGTTGAAGTTCCTTTGCAGAATATGTCACAGGCACTCTGGAGAGAAAATCACCAGGAGGAGGAGGAGGAGGAGGAGGAGGAGGAAAGAAATGTTTCATGACCTAACTAGGTAACATCATCAGTGCTAGAAGGGAGTGGGGTTTGCAGGGAGGAGGAGGAGGAGGAGGAGGAATGTGGGGTCCTTGGTGCTCTCTGAACTGGCTTGTTTTCTTGCAGACGTTTCATGACCCAGCTGGGGAACATCATCAATGCTAGAAGGGAGGGGGGTTTGCAGAGAGGAGGAGGAGGAGGAGGAGGAGGAGGAGGAGGAAGAGGAGGAGGAGGAGGAGGAGGAGGAGGAGGAAGATGATTGTGGAGTCCTTGGTGCTCTCAGAGCTTGGTTGTTTTCTTGCAGACATTTCATTACCCAACTAGGTGACATCATCAGTGCTAGAAGGGAGGGTTAGGGTTTGCAAGGAGGAGGAGGAGGAGGAGGAGGACCACAACTGTGGGGTCCTTGGTGCTCTCTGAGCTGGGTGGTCTTCTTCCAGACGTTTCCTGACCCAACTAGGTAACACCATCAGTGCTAGAAGGGAGTAGTGGGGTTGAGGAGGAGGGCTGTGGGATCCCTTGGTGGTCTCCCGAGTTTGGTTGTTTTCTTGCAGACGTTTCATTGCGCAACTAGGTGACATTTTCAGAAGGGAAAGGGGCTTGTGGATGGAGGAGAAAGGAAGAGATACTCTCTTGGTGGTCTTTTTGCAGATGTTTCATGACTCTACTAGGCAACTTCCTCAGTACTAGAAGGGGGTCAGGTTTTTGGAGAGAGGAGGAGGAGGAGGAAGAGGAGGAGGAGGAGGACTGTGGGGTCCTTGGTGCTCTCTGAGCTGGGTGGTTTTCTTGCAGACGTTTCATGACCCTACTAGGGAACATCATCAGCGCAAGCAGGGAGTGGGGATTGTGGAGAGGAGGAGGAGGAGGAGGAGGAGGAGGAGGAGGAGGAGGAGGAGGAGGACTGTGGGGTCCTTGGTGCTCTCTGAGCTGGGTGGTTTTCTTGCAGACGTTTCATTGCGCAACTAGGTGACCTTTTCAGAAGGGAAAGGGGCTTGTGAATGGAGGAGAAAGGAAGAGATACTGCAGATATTTCATGACTCTACTAGGCAACTTCGTCAGTGCTAGAAGGGAGTGGGTTTGCAGGGAGGAGGAGGAGGAGGAGGAGGAGATAATAAATGTTCCATGGCCCAACTAGGGAACATCATCAGTGCCAGAAGGGAGTGGGGTCTGCGTCTGCTTGCCGTGTCAGTGTTGGTGGGAGAGGCCTTGGTGCTTCTTTGGTGGGACTGTTCAATGTCAGCTTGTCTGGCAGTTCCTTGATGGGGGCAATGGCTTGCTTAATCTAGACCAGGGGTAGGCAACCTCGGCTCTTTTATGACTCATGGACTTCAACTCCCAGAATTCCTGAGCCAGCTGTGCTGGCTCAGGAATTCTGGGAGTTGAAGTCCATGAGTCATAAAAGAGCCGAGGTTGCCTACCCCTGATCTAGACGGATGGTCTGATGTTCATCTTGGAGCTAAATCTGGGCTCAGTTGGGTGAGGATCGCTGGTGGGGAGGCGTTTTTTCCGGTCTGTTTGTTCCCTTGGCTAATTGTCTCTTTCTTGCACAGTCTGCCGGTCTTGTTCCTTGCCTCTCTTGGTGGCTGATTTGGGGATATTACAATCCTCTGAAAAAGCACTCCCCCCCCCAGTGCAGTTTGTCCCTCACTCTTGACCTCCCCCAGCTGCTTTTTACGACCTTTTCGTCCTTTTTCTGGGCACAAGGACACGTTCCGGGCTGCAGCATTTGTCATTTTCATCTTCTAAAAAAAAGCTTCGGAAACCGAGAGGCATATTCGGGAATCGGGATGAGGTTTAAGCGCCCTTTTTCACAGAAAGCGCACTCAGGGCTGAGACGGAGTTGGGAGGGACCTTGGAGGTCTTCTAGTCCAACCTTTTGGGGACCAAGGACCACAGAGAGAGAGTTTTCCACAGACTGGAGGTGGCGTGGTTTGGCTTGCTGCCTGCATCCCACGGATGGGGCTTGCCTTGTTTCCGGTTGCTGGTGTGCCGTGGCCCGGTGCCGGTCCACAGACCGAGAGTTGGGGACCCCTGTTCTAGTCTAACCAAGGTCACCTGTAAGGTCATCCATCACCTTTAGGAATAATAGAATATCAGAGTTGGAAGGGACCTTGGAGGTCATCTAGTCCAACCCCCTCTCAAGCAAGAGAACCTATACCATTTCAGACAAGTGGCCGTCCAGTCTCTTCTTGAAAACCTTCAGTGTCGGGGCACCCACAACTTCTGGTGGCAAGCTGTTCCGCTGGTTAATTGTTGTGATTAGGAAGTTTTTTTTCTCTTAATTCCAGGCTGCTTCTCTCCTTGATTATAGTCTGGGCTCCTATTGACAGACTTCAAACGGTCACTAAACGGATTGCTGTAAATTGAGGACTACCTGTACAGTCAAGGCCATACCAGCGGTTCAGAAGGGCTTTGCAGAGAGTAACAGAGGAACAAGAACAAACCAGGACAAGGAGCAACGGATGGAAACTCGTCAAGGAGAGAAGCAACCTGGAACTAAGGAGGAATTTCCTGACAGTGAGAACAATTAACCAGTGGAACAACCTGCCTCCAGAGGTGGTGAACGCTCCAACACTGGAGTTTTTTAAGAAGGGACTGGACAGCCATTTGCCTGAAATGGTATAGGGTTTCCTGCCTGAGCAGGGGGTTGGACTAGATGACCTCCAAGGTCCCTTCCAACTTTTTATTATTATTATTATTATTATTATTATTATTATTATTATTATTATTGTTGTTGTTGTTGTTGTTGTTGTTGTTGTTGTTGTTGTTGTTGTTGTTATTGGTCATCGCACAGTCAGCCAGATGTTCAGACTGGATCTGGCCTTTTTGTCTACTTATCCAGTCCTTCCCAAGGACCTGGGATAGGCAGATGTGGATGTTTGATGGTATTACCGATCTCGTCGCAGGATGGAAGCAGTTCCTAGTAAGGCTGCCTTTTGCAATTGACTGATGGCGAATTTGTCAATGCCGGTGATGGTGTCCAAGTGGTGCTCCAGTTGTTTGGGATTGCACCCAAGGAGCCTATGGCTATTCGTGCCACCCTTGCTTGCCTTTGCCATAGTCTTTCCAATTCTATTTGTAGGTCTTTGTGTTTTGTTATCTTCTCCACTTCTTTCTCGTCTATTCTGCTGTCTCCAGGCACTGCCGTGCTGTGAGTTGAATTCTGGGAGTTGAAGTCCACAAGTCAATAAAAGGGCCACGTTTGAAGACCCCCCCGATATAGACTCTAAGAGGGGTGGACTTCAACTCCCAGAATCCCTCAGCCAGCGTGCCTGGCTTAGGGATTCTGGGAGTTGAAGTCCACAAGTCCTAAAAGGGCCACAGTTCCCCATGCTGGCTGAAGGATTCTGGGAGTTGAAGTCCACAAGTCCTAAAAGGGCCACAGTTCCCCATGCTGGCTGAGGAATTCTGGGAGTTGAAGTCCACAAGTCATAAAAGGGCTACAGTTCCCCATGCTGGCTCAGGAATTCTGGGAGTTGAAGTCCACAAGTCATAAAAGGGCTACAGTTCCCCATGCTGGCTGAGGAATTCTGGGAGTTGAAGTCCACAAGTCCTAAAAGGGCCAAGTTTGAAGACCCCTGATATAGACTTTAAGAGGAGTGGACTTCAACTCCCAGAATTCCTCAGCCAGCGTGCCTGGCTGAGGGATTCTGGGAGTTGAAGTCCACAAGTCCTAAAAGGGCCACAGTTCCCCATGCTGGCTGAAGGATTCTGGGAGTTGAAGTCCACAAGTCCTAAAAGGGCCACAGTTCCCCATGCTGGCTGAGGAATTCTGGGAGTTGAAGTCCACAAGTCCTAAAAGGGCCACAGTTCCCCATGCTGGCTGAGGAATTCTGGGAGTTGAAGTCCACAAGTCCTAAAAGGGCCACAGTTCCCCATGCTGGCTGAGGAATTCTGGGAGTTGAAGTCCACAAGTCCTAAAAGGGCCACAGTTCCCCATGCTGGCTGAGGAATTCTGGGAGTTGAAGTCCACAAGTCCTAAAAGGGCCACAGTTCCCCATGCTGGCTGAGGAATTCTGGGAGTTGAAGTCCACAAGTCCTAAAAGGGCCACAGTTCCCCATGCTGGCTGAGGAATTCTGGGAGTTGAAGTCCACAAGTCATAAAAGGGCCACGTTTGAAGACCCCTGCTCTAGTCCTCTGGAACTACTGAACAATTCTGCCTAATGCGGTTTTTCAAATACTTGAAGATGGTGATTGCCTGGCTTCCTTTTTCGCCCACAGGCCAAGCATCCCCAGTGGCTCCAGCCCACTCAAATGTTTTTCAGGAAAGTCCCGTCTTTTATACGCTTCTAAATTTAAATTCCTCTTCCTGGAATTACAAATGCGCTTACCCCTTTTGGTTCAATTGCTTATTGAATGAAAATTCAATTTACTCTTAGTTGGGCGGTCATAATGGTTTTTTTTTTGCATGCTGTTTCCACTAAAGGCTTACAATTTCTATAGAATTTATGCCTAGCGAAATAACCTAATGAAATCATCTGTTTTGACATAAATAAGTCAAAATTGCTGTTTTACATATGTATCTGTCAAGCCTTTCCAAACAGCGTGGAGATTGGGTAGCTGATTTATTGCTGCAGGTTTGAAGCACAATTTTCTGTCTGGAGAAACTCATTGTGGCATGTTGTTACAGTTACTGATTTCTTATCGCAGAATTGTAAGGCTGGAAGGGGACCTTGGAGGTCTTCTAGTCCATCCCTTGCCCAAAGCGGGAGTTCAGTTCCATTCCAGACAAATGGATGTCCAATCTATTCTTAAGAACCTCCAGTGATGGTGCAACCACAACCTCTGAAGACAAGCTTCATTGTCTTGGTTAGAATGGAATAGAATGGAGTAGAGTAGAATAAAATATAGAATATATAGAATAGAATATAGTGTAGAGTAGAATAGAATAGAACAAAATATAGAATATACAGAATAGAATAGAATAGAATATAGAATATAGAATATATAGAATAGAGTAAAGTAGAATAGAATAGAATAAAATTTGGAATAGAATAGAATAGAATATAGAATATATAGAATAGAGTAAAGCAGAGTAGAATAGAATAGAATAGAGTAGAATAAAATATAAAATATGCAGAATAGATAGAGTATAGAATATATAGATTAGAGTAGAGTAGAGTAGAGTAGAGTAGAGTAGAATAGAATAGAATAGAATAGAATAGAATAGAATAGAATAGAATAGAATAGAATAATAATGGATAGAATAGAATAGAATAGAATTAAAAATAGAATAGAATAGAATACAATAGAATAGAAAAGTTGAAAGGGACCTTGGAGGTCTTCTAGTCCAGCCCCACGCTCAAGCAGGAGAACCTATACCATCTCAGACAAGTGACTGTCTAGTCTCTTCTTAAAAACCTATGTGCCTATGATTTCTGGAGGCAGGTTGTTCCACTGGTTAATTGTTCTCACTGCCAGGAAGTAAGCTGAGGACTGTTTATAATCTGCCACCGCAGCGTAACTGAACAACTCTTTATCATTGGGGGTGGGGAAGTTAAGTAGCAGATAATCCCTTATTTTAGAATATAACTACAATAGCCTCTTGGGTGTAGGTATTACTTTACCACGATGATATTATTATCAACCCAGGGCACTGTTGGATCATTTAGCCTGAAAAAAGGGATTGTCATTTTGTGTAAAGCAGGCCTTTTCAACCTTTTCACCCATTGTACCAATTTTTGGATATGGCAAGATCCGAGTACCACCAGTCGCCTGGCAAGGGGTCAAAAACCTGATGACCAAAAAAAAAAAAAGAAAAAAGTGATGAAGTACAGGTAGACCTCGACTTACAACAGTTTGCTTAGTAACGGTTCGAAGTTACAGTGGCCCTGAAATAAGGGCCCCCCAAGCCACAGCCGAGCAAGACACCTGCCTGCCCGCCCGGCGGCGCTCTTCCTCCTGTCCGAGGTTTTCATGGTTGTGAGCATTTCCGTTGAGGATTGGCAGTGGGGGTGGGGTGGGGGGATGTTTGGTTTTTATTCTCCCCCCTTGCTGGCTGGTTGCAGGTTTTAGTCACTTCACATGACCCTGGGAAACTGTGACCGTCCTAAATATGAATCAAGTGCCAAGCATCTGACTGTGAATCACAAGACCCTGGAGATGCTGCAACATTCAAGCTGATCGGCGCTTCTTCTGGGCTCAGCAGATGTGTTGGGATTGGTGCCGAGCTCCAGCTGGATCCTGGCGCTTCCGCTGAGCCCTGACAGCCCTGCAGCTCCAGCCGTCTCTCGCTCAGGCTTGTGCGGTGCTGCCACCGGTTCAGCTCATTCCCCTCCCCTGCTACCAGTTTTCTAGGATGGTCGCGTACCACCTGCCAGGTGCCAATGTACCACAGGTGGTACCCGTACCACTGGGTGAAAAGCCCTGGACTAGTCCAACCCCCTCCTCATGCAGGAGACCTTATGCCATTTCAGACAAGCGACGGCCCAGTCTCTTCTTAAAAGCCTCCAGTGATGGAGCACCCACAACCTCCGGTGGCAGGCGGTTCCACTGGTGAATTGTTGTCGTGAAATTCCTCCTGAATTCCAGGTTGCGTCTCTTCTTGATCGAAAAAGCCCTGTTGTGGAGCACCGTGATGTCTTTAGGCTGAATTTTACTCGGTAATGGTATTTACGAATAAGTAAACGGTTGTTTGGAAGTCAAAAGCGATTGTGGTTGCTATTTTATGCTGGAGATAGATTTTTAGAAGGAACCATCCATCCTTCCTTGGTTAATGACAAGGAAATGCTTTTTTTAAAGCAACGTGCGTGTACAGTTTACATTTTTTGATACAGAACGAAACCCCCTTTTGCCCAGATCACTGGAAGACCTCTGAAATGGATTTAGAAGTTGATTTGTGTTGATTTAAAGAAGGAAGGAAAGAAAGAAAGAAGAAAGAAAGAAAGAAAGAAAGAAAGAAAGAAAGAAAAAGAAAGAAAGAAAAAGAAAGGAAGAAAGAAAGAAAGAAAGAAAGAAAGAAAGAAAGAAAGAAAGAAGAAAGATAAGGAAGGAAGGAAGGAAGGAAGAAAGAAAGAAAGAAAGAAAGAAAGAAAGAAAGAAAGAAAGAAAAAGAAGGAGAGAGGGAGGAAGGAAGGAAGGAAGGAAGAAAGGAAGAGAAAGAAGGAAGGGAAGAAAGGATGGAGGAAGGAAGGAGGAAAGAAGGAAGACAGAAAAAAGAATGAAGGAAGGAAGGAAGAGAAAGAAAAAAAAGGGAAGGAGAAAAAAGGGAGGAAGGAAGAAAGAACAGGGAGGGAGGAAGGAAGAAAGAGAAAGGGAAGAAAGGAAAGGAGGGAGGGAGGAAGGAGGAAAGAAGGAAGACAGAAAAAAGAAAGAAAGATGAAGGAAGGAAGGAAGGAAGAGAAAAAAGAAAGAGGAAAGAAGGAGAGAAGGGAGGAAGGAAGAAAGAGAAAGAAAGAAAAGGAGGGAAGAAAGAAAAGGGGGAAAGGGAAGGAGGAAAGGAGGGAGGAGGAAAGAAGGAAGACAGAAAAAAGAAAGAAAGATGAAGGAAGGAAGGAAGAGAAAAAAGAAGAAAGAGAGGAAGGAAGAAGGGAGGGAGGAAGAAAGAAAGAAAGAGGAAGGAAGGAGAGAAAAGGGAGGAAGGAAAGGAGGGAGGGAGGAAGGAAGAAGGAAGGAAGATAGAAAGAAAGGAAGGGAAAAAAGAAAGAGAGGAAGGAAAGGAGGGAAGAAGGAAGAGAAAGAAAGAAAGGAAAAGTAAAGAAAGGAAAAATACACAGTGTGAGATTTGTTGACCTTCCTGGCTTTCGCTCCGTGAGAGTGGAATGGCAGAAGGTTTGTGTCTCCCGGCGGAGAGCAATTATTTTCTAGAACGGGCTAATTAAGACGGGAGGCGCTGCCATTAGGACGTTGCCTTTTTTCATACCTGTTTTAAAGTTCAGGGAGAGGCAGCCTTGGGGGGTGGGGTGGGGGTGGGGGGGCTGTTGGGCTTTTCGGAGGAGGTTGTGGGTCTTGTCATTTAGGTTACGGCTAGAACCCGCCCGCTGGTTGAGAAGGAGAGTTAATTACAGAGAATTTGGTTTTTATTTTAATTTAATGGAGATATATTCCCCCCTCCCCCCCGGCTGACACGCTGCTCCGGCGGAAAGTGATGCTGAAGGACCTTTACAGGCCACCGTGTATAACGAGGGGATGCAAACAGCGTCCTTGGGAAAAACGAAGGCCACAAGCACAGAGCAGCCTTTCAGTGGCTGAGCCAGGCGGCCGTGAAATGAAACCAGCCTGATTTTATGGCCCTTGGAGATTAGGCAGACAGGTGGCATCATCAGCGCTA
>NC_138209.1:3085687-3179371 GCF_964194415.1 Vipera berus | reverse complement strand
CTCCTCTTCCTTCTCCTTCACTTCCTCCTCCTTCTCCTCCTCCCCCCTTCCCCTTCCCCTTCTCTCCCTCCTCCTGTTCACAAATCTTTCTTCCCTTTTAGCACTGATGATATTCCCTAGTTGGGTGATGAAACGTCTGAAAGAAAAGCCCCAAGCTCAGAGAGCACCACGGACCCCAGATTCTTCTTCTTCTTCTTCTTCTTCTTCTTCTTCTTCTTCTTCTTCTTCTTCTTCTTCTTCTTCTTCTTCTTCTTCTTCTTCTTCTTCTTCTTCTTCTTCTTCTTCTCCTTCTCCTTCTCCTTCTCCTTCTCCTTCTTCTCCTTCTTCTCCTCCTTCTTCTCCTTCTTCTCCTTCTTCTTCCTCCTCCTCATCTTCCTCCTCTTCTTCTTCCTCCTCCTCCTCCTCCTCCTCCAACCCCACTCCCTTCTTGCACTGATGATGTCACCCAGTTGGCTGACGAAACGTCTAACAGAAAACCCCCAAGCTCAGCCTCAAGGACCCCCGAGAAGATAATTTCTCCAAGAAAAGACCGCCGGACCCTTCCTTTCTCTTGGCCGATGAGCAGCTCGGGAGGTTAGCTCCCTTGAAGGGCTGATTCCGATCACCCGTTTGTTAAAAAATAAAAAAAGTACAATTCTCAGCTCGCCTTAGCCCAACCTCCACCAATCTCAACGCCCTCGAGAGCCATCGGACCGGCAGATGAGGAGACAATGGCCAACCCTAGCTGGGAGGAAGAATCAGGCCTGGGGCCGCCGCCGCGAGCGGCACAAAGGATGCCGAAAACCTGGTGTGCCGCCGGATGAAATTTACTCAATCTGAATTAGCTTACAAGGGCCCGTTTGTCCTTTCTTGTCTGGAGAGGTGTGAAATATTGCTTTTTGGCGCTGAACGCCGCAGCGCCAGCTTGTCTCCTTCAGGGCTGAAGGCTCTTCCGTGGTGTAGTAATTTCTCCTCTGTGTAAAGCAACAATCGTTGCTTCTGGGACGTAAAGCAGGTCTAATGATTTCCGTGTAACATTGCCGGCGAGGGCGGCACATCGCCCAGTGTCTTTTCTTGTCCAGACAAGGTTTGTTTGAGCTTTCAAAGTCTGTTTGTTTGCTATCAATTACCGGCAGGGCACCGGCTGAATGGATCCTCAAGGGCTCTTAGCGCATTTTAATTAGAAGACGTGGACTGTTTTCCAAAAGCTGGGCGTCGGATGAAGCCAGACGGAGCGAAAGCCCCCGGGTCCGTATTCAGTCCCGTGCATTTTATTTTACCTGTATTTATTTATTTGGCACAACTGGCCCTCGACTTGACAGGTGTCCGTTTAACATCCCTCCTGAGTTTCGACAGCGCTGGAAAAAAGCGACTTACGACTTACAACTATCGTAGCGCCCCCCCCTGGGGCGCGTGATTAAAATGCTTGGCAACTGGCGCGTACTTAAAACAGTTGCATCACGCGATCTCCATTTTGCGACCTTCCCAGACCGGCTTTCTGAGAGGCAAAGTCAGCCGGGAGACGCTGGACTCGCTTACAGACCGCGATCCGCTTAGCAGCCACAGGGGTTTTTGCTTAACAACTAACTGTGGGGGGGAAAAATGCCAAATCAGGCGTGACTCACTTTTTACAGCCGCCCTGTTTAGCAACGGAGGCTCTGTTCACAGAACCTGTTTAGATTTTTTTTTTAAGGCTCTTGAATATTTTAGCTTCCTCGGTTTCGGCGAAAAGAACTTCGTTTTTCTAAATTAACGTTACAAAATTCCGAAGCGGTGCAGGCCTGTCCAGAATCTGAATTTTATCCTTTGGTGGGATAATGATATGTCGTGCACAAAATGGGGTATCAGATGAATGGGCTTCCTTCAGCTGTGTAAGCTTGCAAAGAATTACAAAATCGTGCTTTGGAGGGGGGGGCAGATGTAGACCATGGTTACTGCATCCCATCAGGTATATTTCAGGCTGCAAATCAAAGCTAAACAATATGATGCAGGTGGCCCTCTACTTAAACCATTCATTTAGTGACTGAAGTTGCAGCGGCACTGTAACGTACGGCCGTTTTTTCACACTGATGAGCGATGCAGCGTCCTCGGAGTCAGGCGATCAAAATTCAGGCGCTTGGCAACTGACTCATATTTACGACGGTCACAGTGTCCCGTGGTCTCGTGATCCCCTTTGGCGACCTTCTGACAAGCGATGTCAGTGGCAAAGCCCGATTCATTTAACAACTGCTTTACTCCCTTAACAACCGCGGAGATTCACTTAACAACTGTGGCAAGGGAAGGGGGGGCAAAAAGAAATGTTGGTCTCAGTTGTGGTCGTAAGTTGAGGACTGCCTGCAATTTTCTTCCATCCCCGCGTTAGCCAGGTGTAAACTTTCTGTCGCGGTATTGATTTAACAGCTAACCGGCTTATGTAATGTAAGATGTAAGATGTAATGTAATGGTGGGAATGACTCAGCAGGGTCTGTGTCCCTTTAAGAGCCTTTGCAGAAAGGGAAGGCTCTGCTGATGTGTTTTTTCTTCTTCCGGTTTCCTGCTGTAACTGTGGCACGTTGAGATCCTGCTGTATTAGCACGTGTATGTACATTGTTCCTGGTGTATGACGTTGTAGATAGTGTAAGATAAACCACCATTTAAATACAAGCCACCGTTTACCGTGTCTACTCCTGGGTTATCTCAGCGCAATAAGACTCTGCACGCTCTGACGTAAAACAGTTAATTAATCGCTGGAACAACAGTTGCCTCCAGAAGTTGTGAACGCTCCAACACTGGGCTCTTTCTTCTTGTCTTCCTTTTTTTTTTTTTTACTCCTCGGCGTTAAGTGCTTAAGGACACTTAAGGACATTTAAGTGCTGCTTATTAAGCCCACGGTTCAACCACCGATGGCTTTCTTTGTCTTTCCTTTTTCCAGTTTGGGTGATGGCAAAGGCCCTGAAGTCTAGTAGTCCCATATCAAGACCTCGCAAGCTTTCCCACTGCGAGAAGCGAGAGCGCTAGGCGGTCTGCGATCTTTTTCACCCTTGGCAAATTTTAAGGAGTCTGGACCTCCCCCTCCCAGACACATCCTGAAGTTGCTAAGGTTGAGAAATTTTGCTCGGGTGGCCCTGCAGGCAAAACCTCTTTCAAGCTGAGGGTTTGTCTGTTGTTGTCGTTGTTTTTTTTGCTAGTCACACATCCAGGGATTTCCAGCAATATTACTCTTACAATAATTGCTGTAGTAATGGCTAATTGCTGCCATATGCAAAGCATCGCATCGCAGTTCAATCGATAACAAGAGAATAGCACGATATAATATAATACTGCATCCAATTCTGCTTTGCAGCAATATAAACAAGATATTGAGACTCTGGAAAGAGTGCAGAAAAGAGCAACAAAGATGATCAGGGAGACTGGAGACTCAAACATATAGGGAACGGTTGCAGGAATTGGGTCTGTCCAGTTTAATGAAGAGAAGGACGAGGGGGGACAGGATAGCAATCTTCCAGTATCTCAGGGGCTGCCCCAAAGAAGAGGCAGTCAAGCTATTCTCCAAAGCACCTGAAAGGACAAGAAGCAACGGATGGAAACTCATCAAGGAGAGAAGCAACCTGGAACTAAGGAGAAACTTCCTGACAGTTAGAACAATTAACCATTGGAACAACCTGCCTCCAGAAGTGGTGAATGCTCCATGACTGGAGGCTTTTAAGAAGAGACTGGACAGCCATTTGTCTGAAATGGTACAGGGTTTCCTGCTCAAGCAAGGGGTTGGACTAGATGACCTCTGAGGTCCCTCGACGGTCCGTGGTGATCTTTGAATCTTGGTCGTTTGGCTGCGTTTCATTCCCCAACTAGGTTACGACATCAGTGCTGGAAGCCAGTGGGGTTTGCAGAAAGGAGGAGGAGGAGGAGGAGGAGGAGGAGGAGGAGGAGGAAGGAGGGCGGGGCAAAGCTGACTTAACAGCCATCTCACTTAGCGACGGAAATTTGGGGCTCGGTCGTGGCCTACCTGGAATGCCCTGGATGATTTTGGAAGTCACCCACCTACCCACCCCCCGCCGTATTTCAAAGGGGTCTGTTTACTAAGCTCTCCGTCTCTCGTCTCTCGCGGCTCTTGAGTGGAAACTGACTTGCCTATTACGGTAATTGCTGCCTTGCCTGAACTTAGTACATAAGAGCAGGGCTGGCTGAGGAATTCTGGGAGCTGAAGTCCGCAGGTCTTAAAGTCGCCAAGTTTTCCAGCTGGATTCTTGATCCCCTTTCCTAGCTCGTGTTTTGCATAATGGATCTACCTGTAGGATAAGGGCATTCTTTACATTGAGGTGGGCCGTTAATTTTCCCAAGGTGGGGAGGAAATTGGGTCTGTTGTGGCAGGCCGAGCCAAATAGGGCTTTGAAAAATCGATAAATTGAGAAAAAAAGAAAAAAAGAAAGTAGAATTCCCCTTCAAAATAAAGGCAATCCCTGGAACGGCCAAAGGGCTGGAAGTGCCACAAAATGTGGGCGCTCCTCGACTTATAACGGTTCATTTACTGACCGCTTGATAGTGTAACGACCCTGAAAAAAAGTGACTTGACGACCGTTTTTCACACTTAACGACGGCTGCGGTCACGTGAGTTAGATTCGGATGGTTGACAACCTGGTTCCTTATTTACGACGGTTGGCAGCGTCCCGGGGGTGGGTGGGTGTCACGGAGAATCCCTCTTTTTGCGACCTTCGGACGAGCAGAGTCCCCGGCAACGTCAAATTCACTGAATTGTGTTCTTCGTTTAAGAAGCCCAGTGAGACTCGCTTAAGAAACGAGGCCAAGAAGAGTCGTAAAAAAAAGGGGAAGAAACCCAGTTAACACATTTCTCACTCAGCAACCTACATTCTGGGCTGGATCGTGGTCGTAAGCCGAGGGCTGTTTGTACCCAGGTCTGTTCTTAACCCTCCTTCTGCTTTTAAAGCCAACCCCCTGCCTTTTCTGGTAGGAGCAAAATCCTACAATTGCGAGGTGCACAAAATCGTTCGGCTTAATTCCAGGTTTGCGACAACAGCCCCTTCCTCTCCCTGCCTCCTCCCTCAATTCTTTCTTTCTTTCAGACTTTTGCTCGTTTTTGCTGTCCTTCTCCTATCCTTCCTTCCTTCCTTCCTTTTCTGAATTGCAGTGGCCGGGCCTGTATAATTCCTGGCATAACTGCGCCATTCGTTTGTAAGAAGCGGGTTTAATTCATCCTGACCCCTTTATTTTAAGGGCATTTTTGGGCGGCTTAAATCGTAAGTCGTGTTACATCTTTTGTTTTTCTCCCCCCCCCACAGGCTTACCGGACCTTCGGGATATGTAACGGACGGGCCTGGAAATTACAAATATAAAACAAAATGCACCTGGCTCATCGAAGGAAAGTGAGTAACACCACAGTTTGTTATTTTTATGGGAATTCTGGGAATAATAATAATAATGATGATGATGATGATGATGATGATGATGATGATGATGATGGAAGGGACCTTGGAGGTCATCTAGTCCAACCCCCTGCTCAGGCAGGAAACCCTATACCAGGGGTAGGCAACCTCGGCTCTTTTATGACTCATGGACTTCATCTCCCAGAATTCCTGAGTCAGCATGGCTCAGCTTGGAAACCTCTCCCTTTACCCTCAGTGTGGCTGGCTCAGGAATTCTGGGAGTTGAAGTCCACGAGTCATAAAGCAGCCTAGGCCAGGGGTAGGCAACCTTAGCTCTCTTATGACTCGTGGACTTCAACTCCCAGAATTCCTGAGCCAGCACGGCTCAGCTTGGAAACCTCCCTTTCCCCTCAGCGTGGCTGGCTCAGGAATTCTGGGAGTTGAAGTCCATGAGTCATAAAAGAGCCGAGGTTGCCTACCCCTGGCCTATACCATTTCAGGCAAATGGCTGTCCAGTCTCTTCTTAAAAACTTCCAGTGTTGGAGCATCCACCGCTTCTGGAGGCAGGTGGTTCCACTGGTTAATTGTTCTAACTGTCAGGAAGTTTCTCCTTAGTTCTAGGTTGCTTCTCTCCTTGGTTAGTTTCCATCCGTTGCTTCTTGTCCTGCTTTCAGGCGCTTTGGAGAATAGCTTGACTCCCTCTTCTTTGGGGCAACCCCTCAAATACTGGAATAACTGCTATCATGTCACCCCTCACTCTTCTCTTCATTAAATTGGACATATTTTATTTATTTATTTAATTGAATTTCTATACCGCCCTTCTCCCGAAGGACTCAGGGCGGTGTACAGGGCAATAAAAGCACTCCATACAAAAGTTAAAAGTAAAATTAAATTAAATTAAGCCCTAACAATAAATAATTAAAAATACCCCAAACCCTTAAACCAAGGCCGGCCTGTTCAAATAAGTAGGTTTTCAGATCACGGCGGAAAGAGCGAAGGCAATTCCAGCAACCGTTCTTCGTATGTTGTAGCCTCCAGTCCCCCGATCATCTTCGTTGCTCTTCTCTGCACTCTTTCTAGAGTCTCGACGCCTTTTTTACATCGTGGTGACCAAAACTGGATGCCGGATTCCAGGTGTGGTCCACCCATCTTAAATTTGCCACGTTTGAGAAACTCCATTTGCATGCGCACATAGAGGTGGGCCGGAGAATCTGGAGTTGCGTTCTGATGCAAAGAAACGTGAA
Source organism: Vipera berus (assembly GCF_964194415.1). NCBI lineage: Eukaryota > Metazoa > Chordata > Lepidosauria > Squamata > Viperidae > Vipera > Vipera berus. The sequence continues at coordinate 3,172,788 of NC_138209.1, read as the reverse complement.
ATTAAGCACCAAAAGAATCTTGTAAGGAGGAAAGATCTTGGCGAGGGAAGATCGGGACAAGTCAAAAATTAAACCTTTGAGGGTGAAAGAACTTGAAAGACCAGACAAGGAGTCCTTGACTTAACAAGCATTCGTTTAGCCAACAATGCTTTTTTTACGAGGCGACTGGACTTTGTTCTTCTTGTTTTTTTGAAGATGTTTCGCTTCTCATCCCAGAAGCTTCTTCCGCTCTGACTGGACGGTGGGGAATGGAAGGATTTATACTCCTTGCAGACAGCTGGTCATTTGCAGTCTTTTAGAGGGCCGTTGAGGCTACTTGGAGGTTAATTCTGTGTCCTCGGGGTCACCTGAGTGGCGCAAATGGGTGTGGAGCCTACTTGGAGCTGCTGAAAGGACTGTGTTGTAGACAAGAGATAGCTGATGTTGTATCCCTCCAACACAGACAAACCTCCAAGTGGCCTCAACGACTCTCTCAAAGGAGGCAAATGACCAGAGGTCTGCAAGGAGTATAAATCCTTCCATTTCCCCACCGTCTAGTCAGAGGCGAAGAAGCTTCTGGGATGAGAAGCGAAACGCCTTGAAAGAAAAACAAGGAATGCCCAGTTGCCTCCTAAAAAAAAAAGCAACTTTTGGGACAACCCTGACCTGGATTGACTGAGAATCTCCATTCATTTAGTGACCGCTTGAACTTACAGTGACACTAAAAAAAACACCCCGTGACTTAGGATTGTTTTTCACACTTAACGACCGTTGCGGCATCCCCGTGGTCACGTGATTCAATTTTGGGTGCTTGGCAACTGGCATGGATGTACGATGGGTTGCAATATCCCGGGATCATTCAAACATCTTTGGCAACTTTCTGAGGAGTCATTAGGGAAGGCAGATTGGCTTAATGACCAGGTGATTTAGGGCTCAATCGTGGTCATAAGTCAAAGGCTGTCTGTAATGATTTTTGTTAATATTGATGATGATGGTCTACAAGAGTAGGCAACCTTGGCTCTTTTATGACTCGTGGACTTCAACTCCCAGAATTCCTGAGCCAGCCATGCTGAGGAGAAATAGAGAGGTTTCAAAGTTGAGCCATGCTGGCTCAGGAATTCTGGGAGTTGAAGTCCACGAGTCATAAAGGGGGCCACAGTTCCCCATGCTGGTTCAGGAATTCTGGGAGTTGAAGTCTACCAGTCATATAGGACCCATAGTTCTCCCACGCTGGCTCAGGAATTCTGGGAGTTGAATTCCACCAGCCATGAAGGGGCCAAAGTTTTCCCCATGCTGGCTCAGGAATTCTGGGAGTTGAATTCCACCAGCCATGTAGGGGCCAAAGTTTTCCCCATGCTGGCTCAGGAATTCTGGGAGTTGAAGTCCACCAGCCATGTAGGGGCCAAAGTTTTCCCCATGCTGGCTCAGGAATTCTGGGAGTTGAAGTCCACGAGTCATAAAAGAGCCAAGGTTGCCTACCCCAAATATATGGAAATATCTAGCATTTCCAGCAATGGAGGTGAGGGAATGGATTTGGTCGGGATGGCGTTGTTAAACCGAGAGCTTTTATTTGGTTCCACCGAAAAATTGATTTTGGTTTTCATGCTTGAAAAAGAAAAAAAAAGTTAACTTTTTTTTTACTTTTAGAATCTCTAGTGTGAGGACTGAGTAATTCCTGTAGTTACAGAAATGGCTGGTAATAACTCAATGTAAAGTAAGGAGTTGAGACCCTAGGCCTATTTGTATTGGACTGTGTTGGAAAGAGGCTGTAGCCAATTTTTTCCTCTCCTTTTTTAAAAATCCTGTACTTCCCCCTTTTAATCTTTATTTTCACTGTCGTTTATCTTATACTAAAGCTGAATAAAAAAGTGCAAAACGGGGAGGGAAAAAAAAGCTTTAATGAGGTTGAATAAAACTGCGGGTGAGCGGTTGGGAACACTTGGGCAGGAAGCAAAATACTCAAGAGAGTAGCAGGAAATACACTCGGAGTAGCCTCGAACAAACCTCCTTTGGTAAACTCTAATCCACTGGTAAATTTAGCCCAACCGCTTTAGGTCCTAAGTCCAAAGCCGGGTTCCCAAATCACATAGCTTAACAATCGGCCGTAAATCAAATGCAAACATTGGATTTCCTTGCGAGTCCTGCATGCAACACGCTGTGCGAATTGGAAAAGTTACGCTGATGTGGGGGGGGGGGGTTGGGGTGGGGAAGGCTTTTGGGAAGCTTTACACACGATTTTCCTTCTTCTTTCTAGGCCCAACACGGTCTTGAGGCTCCGTTTTAATCATTTTGCAACAGAGTGCAGCTGGGACCACCTCTACGTCTACGATGGGGACTCCATCTATGCTCCGTTGCTGGCCGCTTTTAGGTAAGATCAGGCGGGAAGCCAGAACTCCTCTCACGGAACAGGAAGGTCACTGTTGCCTTTTGGGATTTAAGGGAGCGGATGTTTGCGGATGGGGAAGAAATGGAGGTAGTGACAGATTTTATTTTCCTGGGCTCCAAGATCACCGCAGATGGGGACAGCCAAGAAATTAAAAGACGCTTGCTCCTGGGGAGGAAAGCCATGGCAAATCTAGACAGCACACTAAAAAGCAGAGACGTCACCCTGTCAACAAAAGTGCGTATAGTCAAGGCTATGGTCTTCCCAGTTGCAATGTATGGCTGTGAAAGTTGACCATAAGAAAGGCTGAGCGCCAAAGAATGGAGGCCTTTGAACTATGGTGCTGGAGAAGACTCCTGCGAGTCCCTTGGACTGCAAGGCGATCCAACCGGTCAGTCTTAGAGGAGATCAACCCTGACTGCTCTTTTAGAAGGCCAGATCCTGAAGCTAAAACTCAAATACTTTGGCCACCTAATGAGTAGGAAGGACTCACTGGAGAAGAGCCTAATGCCGGGAAAGGTTGAGGGCGAGAGAAGAAGGGGACGACAGAGAATGAGGTGGCTGGATGGGGTCACTGAAGCAGCAGGCGTGAGCCTAAATGGACTCCAGAAGATGGTGGAGGACAGGAAGGCCTGCAGGAACGTTGTCCATGGGGTCGCGAGGGGTCGGACACGACTTCGCAGCTAAGAACAACAACAACATGTTTACGGATTAATTTTTAAGAAGCTGCCCGCTTGGCGTCCCCCGGAACGAGCTGTTGGAGGTGCCTTTTCATCTCTGGATGCTCTTGAGGGTTTATCCTAGTTGGAGACCAAGCATTGCCATGGGAACAGGGACATTTCGTACAATATCGGGCGAGGGAGGCCAAGAAAGAATCGGGAGAGCGGGCTGGCATTATTCTGTGCTTAGCTGCTTTTGATTTGCATTTCTGTACTTTTCACCCTCTCCGAGAAAACATAACACGGAGGGAAAACAGCCTTAAAATTAAAGCATCACAATAAACACGCCTTGAAAACAGAACAAAAGAAAAAGAAAAAGAAAAGAAACAGAGATGCAAAGGACAGTGTTAACCCCCCCCCCCAAAAAAACCCCCACCAGAATCTGATTCTGCAATTTTTGTTACCCTAGCAATGTAAACCAACTCTGCACTGAGTTAGAACAGATCTGATAAATCACAGGTAGGTTCATGAGATACGTTTAAATTTGGCATAAAGAAAGGTCAGCTGAAATAAACGAAAAGGGAAAAAAAAGAAAAGAAAGAAGGAAGGAAGAACGGAGGGAAAAAAGGGAGGGAGGGAAGGAGGAAGGAAAAGGATGAAGGAAGGAAGGGTAGATGGAAGGGATGGAGGGAAGGAAGGAAGGAAGGAGAACAAAAGAAAGATGGAAGGAAGGAAAAAGGAAGGAAAAAAGGAAGGAAGGATAGATGGGGGATAGGGGAAAGAGGAGAAGAAGGAAGGAAGGAAGGAGAAAAAAAGGGACGGAGGGAAGTGAAGGGAAGGGAAGGGAGAAAGGGAGGGAGGGAAGGAGGAAGGAACAAAGGAAGTAAAAAGAAGGAAGGAAGGAAGGAAGGAAGGAGAAAAAGGGAGGGAGGGAAGGGAAGGGAGAAAGGGAGGGAGGGAAGGAGGAAGGAACAAAGGGACGAAGTAAAAACGGAAGGAAGGAAGGAGAAAGAAAAAGGAAGGAAGGGAGGGAAGGGAAAGGAGGGAAGGAGGAAGGAACAAAGGAAGGAAGTAAAAATGGAAGGAAGGAAGGAGAAAGAAGAGTAAGGAAGGGAGGGAAGGAGGGAAGGAGGAAGGAACAAAGGAAGGAAGTAAAAACGGAAGGAAGGAGAAAGAAAAAGTAAGGAAGGGAGGGAAGGGAAAGGAGGGAAGGAGGAAGGAACAAAGGAAGGAAGTAAAAACGGAAGGAAGGAGAAAGAAAAAGTAAGGAAGGGAGGGAAGGGAAAGGAGGGAAGGAGGAAGGAACAAAGGAAGGAAGTAAAAACGGAAGGAAGGAGAAAGAAAAAGTAAGGAAGGGAGGGAAGGGAAAGGAGGGAAGGAGGAAGGAACAAAGGAAGGAAGTAAAAACGGAAGGAAGGAAGGAGAAAGAAGAGTAAGGAAGGGAGGGAAGGGAAAGGAGGGAAGGAGGAAGGAACAAAGGAAGGAAGTAAAAATGGAAGGAAGGAAGGAGAAAGAAGAGTAAGGAAGGGAGGGAAGGGAAAGGAGGGAAGGAGGAAGGAACAAAGGAAGGAAGTAAAAACGGAAGGAAGGAGAAAGAAAAAGTAAGGAAGGGAGGGAAGGGAAAGGAGGGAAGGAGGAAGGAACAAAGGAAGGAAGTAAAAATGGAAGGAAGGAGAAAGAAAAAGTAAGGAAGGGAGGGAAGGGAAAGGAGGGAAGAAGGAAGGAACAAAGGAAGGAAGTAAAAACGGAAGGAAGGAGAAAGAAAAAGTAAGGAAGGGAGGGAAGGGAAAGGAGGGAAGGAGGAAGGAACAAAGGAAGGAAGTAAAAACGGAAGGAAGGAGAAAGAAAAAGTAAGGAAGGGAGGGAAGGGAAAGGAGGGAAGGAGGAAGGAACAAAGGAAGGAAGTAAAAATGGAAGGAAGGAAGGAGAAAGAAAAAGAGTAAGGAAGGGAGGGAAGGGAAAGGAAGGGAGGGAAGGAGGAAGGAACAAAGGAAGGAAGTAAAAATGGAAGGAAGGAAGGAGAAAGAAAAAGAGTAGAGGGAGGGAAGTGAAAGGAAGGAAGGGAGGGAAGGAGGAAGGAACAAAGGAAGGTAGTAAAAAGACAGGGAAGGAAGGAAGGAGAAAGAAAAAGAGTAGGAGGGAGGGAAGCAAAGGGAAGGGAAAAAGGGAAGGAGGGAAGGAGGAAGGAACAAAGGAAGGAAGTAAAAATGGAAGGAAGGAAGGAGAAAGAAGAGTAAGGAAGGGAGGGAAGGAGGGAAGGAGGAAGGAACAAAGGAAGGAAGTAAAAACGGAAGGAAGGAGAAAGAAAGTAAGGAAGGGAGGGAAGGGAAAGGAGGGAAGGAGGAAGGAACAAAGGAAGGAAGTAAAAACGGAAGGAAGGAGAAAGAAAAAGTAAGGAAGGGAGGGAAGGGAAAGGAGGGAAGGAGGAAGGAACAAAGGAAGGAAGTAAAAACGGAAGGAAGGAAGGAGAAAGAAAAAGAGTAGAGGGAGGGAAGTGAAAGGAAGGAAGGGAGGGAAGGAGGAAGGAACAAAGGAAGGTAGTAAAAAGACAGGGAAGGAAGGAAGGAGAAAGAAAAAGAGTAGGAGGGAGGGAAGCAAAGGGAAGGGAAAAAGGGAAGGAGGGAAGGAGGAAGGAACAAAGGAAGGAAGTAAAAATGGAAGGAAGGAAGGAGAAAGAAGAGTAAGGAAGGGAGGGAAGGAGGGAAGGAGGAAGGAACAAAGGAAGGAAGTAAAAACGGAAGGAAGGAGAAAGAAAGTAAGGAAGGGAGGGAAGGGAAAGGAGGGAAGGAGGAAGGAACAAAGGAAGGAAGTAAAAACGGAAGGAAGGAGAAAGAAAGTAAGGAAGGGAGGGAAGGGAAAGGAGGGAAGGAGGAAGGAACAAAGGAAGGAAGTAAAAACGGAAGGAAGGAGAAAGAAAAAGTAAGGAAGGGAGGGAAGGGAAAGGAGGGAAGGAGGAAGGAACAAAGGAAGGAAGTAAAAACGGAAGGAAGGAAGGAGAAAGAAGAGTAAGGAAGGGAGGGAAGGGAAAGGAGGGAAGGAGGAAGGAACAAAGGAAGGAAGTAAAAATGGAAGGAAGGAAGGAGAAAGAAGAGTAAGGAAGGGAGGGAAGGGAAAGGAGGGAAGGAGGAAGGAACAAAGGAAGGAAGTAAAAACGGAAGGAAGGAGAAAGAAAAAGTAAGGAAGGGAGGGAAGGGAAAGGAGGGAAGAAGGAAGGAACAAAGGAAGGAAGTAAAAACGGAAGGAAGGAGAAAGAAAAAGTAAGGAAGGGAGGGAAGGGAAAGGAGGGAAGGAGGAAGGAACAAAGGAAGGAAGTAAAAATGGAAGGAAGGAAGGAGAAAGAAAAAGAGTAGAGGGAGGGAAGGGAAAGGAAGGGAGGGAAGGAGGAAGGAACAAAGGAAGGTAGTAAAAATGGAAGGAAGGAAGGAGAAAGAAAAAGGAGGGAGGGAAGGGAAGGGAAGGGAGGGAAGGAGGAAGGAAGAAAGGAAGGAAGTAAAAAGACAGGGAAGACTCTTGTCGGTTGACACTCTGGCCGGTAGAGAGTCGACACAAACTCACACTTCCCAGGCTGGAGAAAGCCCCCCTTCTCACAGCCTCCATCCTTTGGCCAGTTTGTCTTCTCCAGCTGCCTGTTTCTCTTGCGTGCCCGTGTTCCTCCCAAACTTTGCTGGCCATCCCGAAGTTGAAACAGTTGGTGCCTGGGATTGCAACGCACCCCAAGCTCATCTTTATGAGCCAATCCTTCCAATTTCTTTCCCCCCCCCTCCCCACGTACCGGTTGGTTGTGTGTAGTAGGCACTTCCTGGGTCAAACTCTGGGTCCAAAAGCACGCGTTCAGATTCGCCTGGAGGTTATTTTTGTATTTTTAAGGGAGACATTTAAGTGCCTGGATGCCACTTATTGACCCATTAACGGGGGTAATCCTCGACTTAAGAGATCAGAGTCTCCGTTGTTAAGTGGGACATTTGCTAAGGGGGTTTTGCCCCCTTTCACGACCGCCCTTGCCACAGTCGCGAAGTGGAAGCACTGCCATCGCTACCAAGGTTGTTGAGGGAATCTGTCTTCCCCACTGACTTAGAAAGTGATCCCGTGATCCCAGGACACGGCAACCCTTATAAATAGGAGCCAGTTGCCAAGCGGTTGAATCTTCTATCACGTGACCACGGGGACGCCGCGACGGTCGTTAAGTGTGAGAAACGAGCCACGAGTCACTTTCCCCCCCCCCCCGGCGCTGTTGTAATTGCGAACGGTCACTAGACGAACGCTCGTAAGACGAGGACTATCTCCAGCCTGGGCTCTGCCTGACGGAGTAAAACCGACATTTCTTTTTCAAACGCTAGCCAAAAAATAAAAATAAAAAATAATCTTGCCGAGGCTTCGAGTGGCCTTTTCGTCAGCACGGGTCTAATGAACCCGATGAAGCTTGGCTGTTTTTATTTACTTCACTGATTAATGGGAATTTAATTGGCCCCCTGAGTAATTCCGGAACCTACACCACGGCGTTGTAACCTTTCCGCAAAGCGGTAAAGGTGGCTGTTGCCTTGGGAGAAACACCTGTTGGTTTCCCTACACGCTGTTTGAGAGATTGGCTGCCTGCGCTCGCGCTCTGCGACCTCCCCTCCAAATGGAAGATGAAGAAATCTAAATAAAGTTAATTTAGGGCTGAACAAAGCCACCGTAGCAGCGTGCGGTATTTTTTGGCTCCAGCTCTTGCTGAATGTACTCGTAAGCGACCCATCTTCCAGGAGGCTCCACTTTAAAGGGTCGAGGGCCCGACTAAGCAGCCCTTAAGGACGCAAAGTGCATTCTGTATCTGATGCGCAGGAAATTAAGTGCCTTTTGAAAGGATCGGTCTAAATAGCTTTCCTTCACCTGAGATCCCCAGAGGTGCACAAGGCTAGAAAGCGGGAAGCCATGAGTTCTGGTCTCACATTAGACCTTGAAAGCCGGCTGGGTGACTTTGGGCCAGTCACCAGGAGACGGTGAGTTCTAGTCCCGCCTTAGGCGTGAAAGGTGGCTGGGTGACTTTGGGCCAATCACCAGGAGACGGTGAGTTTTAGTCCCGCCTTAGGCGTGAAAGCTGGCTGGGTGACTTTGGGCCAATCACCAGGAGACGGTGAGTTCTAGTCCCGCCTTAGTCATGAAAGCCAGCTGGGTGACTTTGGGCCAATCACCAGGAGACGGTGAGTTCTAGTCCCGCCTTAGGCATGAAGCCTGGCTGGGTGACTTTGGGCCAATCATTAGGAGACGGTGAGTTCTAGTCCCGTCTTAGGCGTGAAAGCCGGCTGGGTGACTTTGGGCCAATCACCAGGAGACGGTGAGTTCTAGTCTCGCCTTAGGCATGAAAGCCAGCTGGGTGACTTTGGGCCAATCACCAGGAGACGGTGAGTTCTAGTCCCGCCTTAGGCATGAAAGCCGGCTGGGTGACTTTGGGCCAATCACCAGCAGAGGGTGAGGTCTAGTCCCTCCTTAGGCATGAAAGCCGACTGGGTGACTTTGGACCAATCACCAGGAGAGGGTGAGTTCTAGTCCCGCCTTAGGCATGAAAGCCAGCTGGGTGACTTTGGGCCAATCACCAGGAGACGGTGAGTTCTAGTCCCGCTTTAGACATGAAAGCCGGCTGGGTGACTTTGAGCCAATCACCAGGAGGCAGTGAGTTCTAGTCCTTCCTTAGGAATGAAAGCCAGCTGGGTGACTTTGGGCCAATCACCAGGAGAGTGAGTTGTAGTCCCGTCTTAGGCGTGAAAGCCGGCTGGGTGACTTTGGGCCAATCACCAGGAGACGGTGAGTTCTAGTCCCATCTTAGGTGTGAAAGCTGGCTGGGTGACTTTGGGCCAATCACCAGGAGACGGTGACATGAACGGTCGTGGTTTGAGGACTGCCTGTGTTTGGGAATGCCACGACATTTTAACCTGTGTTTCTGACCCCGTGTCCAGTTATATTAATCATCGGCTTGTGTTTTTTTTTTCCCAGCGGCCTGATCATTCCCGAAAGGGACAGCAATGAGACGGTCCCCGAAGTGGCCGCCAGCTCTGGCTACGCCCTTCTGCACTTCTTCAGCGACGCTGCGTACAACTTGACAGGCTTCAACATCACCTACCAGTAAGCTGCCCCACTCTCCTGCGCCCCCAAACTTTATGCAGGCGGTCCTTGGCCGACGTCCACGGAGACTGGCTAAGCGAGACGTCGGTGAAGTGGCTCTTGCCCCGCTTTAAGACCGTTTTCTGGCCACCCTAGTTAAGCGAGTCCATCCCTGTGGCTGCTACAGTAGTGGCCAAAATTGTGGAGACCTTTTGGGAAAAGTGTACAGTAAGAAATGCCACCTTTGGTTTAAGTTTCCACCAATTTGTCTTCTAATTCCTTTATAACTGTGGCCTTGTTCACTTAATAAGACTATTTTACGTCGCTTTCTGGGCAACCAGTCAGCTCTTTGCACCATTACTTTAATTTTATTACGTTTTACAAGCTCACTAAATGAAAGAGCCTTGGTGGAGCAGTGGGCTAATGCCTCCTTAAGTAACACCAGCTGCCTGCAATTAGTGCAGGTTCGAGTCCCACCAGGCTCAACGTTGACTCAGCCTTCCATCCTTCCGAGGTAGGTAAAATGAAGACCCAGATTGTTGGGGGCAATTAAGCTGACTTTGTAATAATGCCGCTTGGGGTGTGTGTGTGTGAAAGCCCTAATAAGCAGGCATATACATAGAATGAAGGCTACTGCTAAGCTTGTAAGCCGCCCTGAGTCTTCGGAGAAGGGCGAGATATAAATGGAATTAAAATAAATAAATAAATAAATATACATAGAATGAAGGCTACTGCTAAGCTTGTAAGCCGCCCTGAGTCTTCGGAGAAGGGCGAGATATAAATGGAATTAAAATAAATAAATAAATAAATATACATAGAATGAAGGCTACTGCTAAGCTTGTAAGCCGCCCTGAGTCTTCGGAGAAGGGCGAGATATAAATGGAAGTAAAATAAATAAATAAATAAATATACATAGAATGAAGGCTACTGCTAAGCTTGTAAGCCGCCCTGAGTCTTCGGAGAAGGGCGAGATATAAATGGAATTAAAATAAATAAATAAATAAATATACATAGAATGAAGGCTACTGCTAAGCTTGTAAGCCGCCCTGAGTCTTCGGAGAAGGGCGAGATATAAATGGAATTAAAATAAATAAATAAATAAATATACATAGAATGAAGGCTACTGCTAAGCTTGTAAGCCGCCCTGAGTCTTCGGAGAAGGGCGAGATATAAATGGAATTAAAATAAATAAATAAATAAATATACATAGAATGAAGGCTACTGCTAAGCTTGTAAGCCGCCCTGAGTCTTCGGAGAAGGGCGAGATATAAATGGAATTAAAATAAATAAATAAATAAATATACATAGAATGAAGGCTACTGCTAAGCTTGTAAGCCGCCCTGAGTCTTCGGAGAAGGGCGGGATATAAATGGAATTTTTTTTTAAAAAAAGAACACACAAAAAACCCCCAACCGACTTGATAAGCGATCACGTAACACACTGACAAATGTCCTCCTCTCAGCTTCAATACACGGCATCAGTCACTGGATCCTACTGTGATCTGATTGGCTCATTGCCAAAACAAGATGACGCCCGATTGGCTCTCTAAACGCTCGTGCTCATTGGCTACAATCAGATGAAGGAAAGCTACCCGAGATCAACCTAAGCAAGTTGTGCTTCCTTTTTCTGGTGATTTGGCTGTAACTTTTCACAGAATACAGCACAGATAATTGAACAAACGTTGTGGCATTACGTTCTCGATTAAATTATCTTTCCATTGATATATAATTTTAGGGTACTGCTCCCCCCCACCCACCCCACAAAAAAAGAAAGTGGTGTTATTATCCATCAAACCTCAAAAATAGACTTTTCCCGGAAAGGCTTCCACAATTTTGGCCACTGCGGTGAGTCAATCCGGCTTCCGCCTCGGCTTTGTTTTGGTCAGAAGGTCATAAAAGCTGCCAGCGTCATAAATATGAGTCGCCAGGCATATGAGTTTCTATCGTGCGACCCTGGGGGGGGGGGGCGGGGAACGCTGCCACGGTTGTTCAAGTGTGAAAAGCGGTCGGTATTTTGTTATCTGGCCCCAGATGCTAAATGCAGCAGGTGTATCTCGCAAACATGTGAAGGCCCTCTTGTTGTGATTCAGGGTCAGCCTGTGGGTTCGGCAGTTGGGTCGGAGGATTCAGAGGAGGAGGAGGAGGGGGGTGTTGGAGAGCCTGCAGAGGACAGCCCTGAGGCTCCGCAGAGCCCTCAGCCAGGCCCCTCCCACCTGGTCACGACGCAGACCCAGCTGTGTGAGCCTGACAGCGTGGATGAAGATGACCCACAGCTGGCCCTGTTCAAGGACGCCCGACGCAGGAGGCAGTCAATCAGGAGTAAACAGAGGAAGGCAATGGGGCACCTCGGAAGGAGGCAGAGAGAAGCCACGCCCTGAACTGTTTAAAAGGGGAATGCGTGGGAGGGCTGGTTTGCTGAAGGCAACCGTTTGAATAGTTCCTGTTTCATGGTTCGTGTCTTGTTTTGCTCTGTTTTGTGTCAATAAATTTGCCAGGCTTAGTTCCAGCCTCTTGCCTTCTTGTAAAGGGGTTGTCCCTGCCTTTTCTGCAGGGCCGGTAGTAGGCTGGTACAGAACACCTCTTTCTGAAGAATTACCTATGACCGCTGCTCTAGAAGCTGTTGACAAAACGGTAAAAACCATCTGTACGACTGGGAGAGACAGGAGAACATGGAACCGTCTTTCTCGACCTTGGCAACTTTACCAAGAGCGGATTTCAACTCCCAGAATTCCCCAGCCAGCATGCTACGGGGATGTTAGAAGAGAATATTTGTAGCTCAGGGTTGAACCGTGGGGTCCTGGGTGCTCTCTGAGCTGGGTGGTTTTCTTGCAGACGTTTCATTACCAAACTGGGTAACATCATCAGTGCTAGAAGGGAGGAGGAGGAGGAGGAGGAGGAGGAGAAGGAGGAGGAGGAGAAGGAGGAGGAGGAGGAGGAGGACTGTGGCATCCTCGTTGCTCTCCGATGTTGGTGGTTTTCTTGCAGAGTAGCCCTGATGACGCGAGCACTGGTGACGTTACCTAGTTTGGTAATGAAACTTGGGTGTCCTCCTGGATTCACGGCTTAACCTGGAAGACCATCTATCCGCCGTGACCAGGGGGGGCCTTCGCACAGGTTCGCCTGGTGCGCCAGTTGCGCCCCTTTTTGGACCAAGATGCCCTATGCACGGTCACCCACGCCCTTGTCACTTCTCGCCTGGATTACTGCAACGCTCTCTACATGGGGCTGCCCTTGAAGTGCACCTGGAGGCTTCAGCTGGTGCAAAATGCGGCCGCGCGGGTGCTTATGGGAGTTTCTTGATACTCCCATGTTACACCACTCCTGCGCGAGCTGCATTGCCCTCCAGGTGCGATTCAAGGTGCTGGTAATTACCTTTAAAGCCCTACATGGCTTAGGCCCGGGGTACTTGCGAGACCACCTGCTGCCAATGTCAACCTCCCATCGCCCGGTTCGCTCCCACAGAGTCGGCCTGCTCAGGGTGCCGTCGGCCAGGAAATGCCAGCTGGCGACCCCCGGGGGGAGAGCCTTCTCTGTGGGCGCGCCGACCCTCTGGAATGAACTGCCTCTGGAGCTTTGGACGGCCCCTGACCTTCGGTCTTTCCGCCGTGACGTGAAGACTTGGTTGTTCCAACAAGCGGGCCTGGACTGACTATAGTTTTAAATTTGGCTTTATGGGGTTAATTGTTGCGTATTTATTACATTTATCGTTTAATTCTTTTTAAAATTTTGTATTTTATGTTTTTTAACTTTTTATTGTTGGGAGCCGCCCTGAGTCCTTGGGGAGAAGGGCGGCCTATAAATTTAATCCATTCAATTCAATTTGCAAGCAAATCACCAAGCTGGGCTATCAGCCGGCTGCGGAATCCTGGCAGCCGGAAGTCCACTCATCGTAAAGTTGCCAAGGTTGAGAAACGGGCTTCTCCACACTCCTGTCTTTTTTCTCTTGTGTCTTTTTTCTACTTGCTGTTGGTTTTAAGAATTTCCCTGCAGTGGCTGGGAATCAGGCAGCACGACAATGTAATAGATTATTATGGTCGCTCGCACTGTCAGCCAGATGTTCAGATTGGATCTGGCAGGTTTTTTTATCCATCCCTTCCCAAAGACCTACGATGGGCGGATATAGATGTTGGATGGTGTTCAAAGGTATCGTGGCCGGATGTAAGCTGGTCCGAATAACATTGCCTTTTGTAATTGACTGATGGGGATTGTGTCAATGCCGATGGTCTTCAACTGGTGCTCCAGATGTTTCGGGCTTGCGCCCCAGGGACCTATGAGTTTTGGGACTCCCTTTGCTCTCTTTTGTCATAGTTGATCCATTTCTATCTGGATTGCAAGCACCCTCATTTCCCCCCCCCCCCATGTGCAGCTGGGCGCAGCCAGCTGGAACCTGGAATTGGAGGAACCACAGCGCCATCTTGTGATGGCCGTCAGAATGTCACCGTAGGAGCCATTGAAGCCGAGCCGAGGTTGAGGAACGTTGTAGTATGTAGCGAGGGCCACCACGTCCAGAGGGGAATGGACAATTTGTCTCTTTGGGCCAGAATTGTCTCCCTTAGCTGGCTAGGATCATGTTTTGCGCCTGGAGTTGTCTTAATTGAAATTCTTGGGCATCTGCAGGCAATTGCGGCAAGGACCGCACGTTTGTTTGAAATAAATCCACAAGTAGTCGCTGCCTTAATTTCTCCTGACTTAACGAGCTGGAAGGAAGAATCTCTCTCTTTGGTGGATCTGGAGAGCAGTGTTCCTCCCCCATTTTAAGTGGGTTGGATTTCAACTCCCAGAATTCCTCAGCCAGCTGAGTCGGAAGTTTTGTTCCAAATGTCGTAGGTTGCCCATCTCGGGGACCGCTTCCTTCTTTGTGGCTTTGCATGCGGGGTGTGCTTTCTTGTTCATTTCACACCTTAGTGCTGCTTCTAAGGAGATTTGTCTTTGGTCCGAAGTCTTTCAAGGGGCTGTTTCATTGCCTTCTGAAGTAGGATGGGTAAATGCACGAGAGTGAACGTAGCTCACGGCTTCTTTTGAAAGTCTGTTTCATTAGAAAAGAATATTTGTAGCTCAGGAGTTGAACTGTGGGGTCCTTGGTGCTCTCTGAGCTGGGTGGTTTTCTTGCAGATGTCTCATGACCCAACTAGGTAACATCATCAGTGCTAGAAGGGAGGAGGAGGAGGAGGAAGACTATGGGGTCCTTGGTGCTCTCTGAGCTGGGTGGTTTTCTAGCAGACGTCTCATGACCCAACTAGGTAACATCAGCAGTGCTGGTCTGCAAGAAAACCACCAAACTCAGAACCAAGGATGCTACAGTCCTCCTCCTCCTCCTCCTCCTCCTCCTCGCAAACCCCACACTCCCTTCTAGCATTGATGATGTTACCTAGTTGAGTCATGAAACTTCTGCAAAAAAACTCACCAAGCTTAGAGAGCACCAAGGACCCCACAGTCGTCTTCCTCCTCCTCCTCCTCCTCCTCCTCCTCCTCCTCCTCCTCCTCCTCCTCCTCCTCCTCCTCCTCCTCCTCCTCCTCCTCCTCCTCCTCTGCAAACCCCACTCCCTTGTAGTATTGATGATGTTACCTAGTTGGGTCATGAAACATCTGCAAAAAACGCCACCAAGCTTAGAGAGCACCAAGGACCCCACAGTTGTCTCCTCTTCCTCCTCCTCCTCCTCCTCCTCCTCCTCCTCCTCCTCCTCCTCCTCCTCCTCCTCCTCCTCCACAAACCCCACTCCCTTCTAGCATTGATGATGTTACCTAGTTGGGTCATGAAACATCTACAAAAAAACCTCTCCAAGCTTAGAGAGTACCAAGGACCCCGCAGTCTTCCTCCTTCTCCCCCTCCTCCTCCTCCCTTCTACCACTGATGATGTTACCTAGTTGGGTCATAAAACATCTGCAACCCCCCCCCCCCACCAAGCTTAGAGAGCACCAAGGGCCCCACAGTTCAACTCCTGAGCTACAGATACTCTTTTTTAAAAAATCTAGGTAGTTGCAGCTTACTTTTCTGTTTACGTAGCATTTGGAAACCCTGCTGAAAAGACATTTATTTTTTTTACCTTTTGACCATCTGTGCACAATGGCGTGATTCACTGGAGTCCAGGGATGACACGTCAAGCTCCGGGGTCCAGTTCTCCTGCCAGAGGCTTGTAAAACAAACCCCTGATTTGTCTCTTGGGATTTTCTTTCGCAGCTTTAACGTCTGTCCCCAGAACTGCTCGGGCAGAGGGGAATGTCGGCCCGCGAACGGCAGCCAAGCAGTCGAGTGCGAGTGTTTGGAACACTGGAAAGGAGAGGCCTGCGACATTCCCAATTGCCCAGAAGACTGCGGCTTTCCCGAAAGGGGTCAGTGCAGCGTGAACGGAACTCAGGGCTGCATCTGTTCTCCAGGTTGGCAAGGTAGGTGAAAAGTCTTCCCTTCGGACGAATTGCACAGCTGTGGATTTCATCCGGGAGATGCTTTTGAACTGTATTTGTTTCACTTTTTTTTTAGCCAAGTACCGTGTTTCCCCGAAAGTTAAGGCCTACACCCACAATAAGCCCTAGCTTGATTTTGGGGGGTGGGTCTAATGTAAGCCCTACCCCAAAAAATAAGCCCTAGCTTTGGGACGAGGCACAACACCTAAAAATCAAGCTGGGGTAGGGTTGGGTGTGTGTGGATCTGCCCTATGCGCCCCGCACCCGCTTCCCTTGCAGCCAGGCCTCTCCCACTTCTTCTGAGGCCTCTTCTGCAGCCAGGCCTGTATTTCTCAGTCACGGGCCTTTCCGGAAGGCCTCTGCAGCCGAGAACCAAGCTATGGATTCAATTCATAGCTCTGTTCTGCAAGATCTCTGCAGCCGAGGACCGAGCTATGGATTGAATCCATCACTCTGTACTCGGCTACTTAGGCCTTCCGGAAAGGCCTGACTGCAAAATGCAGGCCTGAATACAGCTGCAGAACTTCGGCCCCAGAAGAAGCGAACCGGCTGGGTGGGGCTGTCGGTGCCAGAGGTGAGGTAAGGTCTACCCTGAAAATAAGACCTAGTGCCTCTTTTGGAGGCTAAAAAATACAAAATAAAATAAGACCTGGTCTTATTTTCAAGGAAACACGGTATCTATACTTCATCACCAATATTGTAGGAGGAGGTCCATGTTGGTCTAGGGCAGCGAAAAATCAGGAATGGGACACTGATTGAATACTTTTTTGCAAGCTCATTTTGCTAAAGGCCTGGAAATCCTACATCTGTTTATCCTCGAGTTAAGATCACAGTTGAGCTCCAAATCGCTGTCGCTAAGCGAGACAGTTCTTCGGCGAGCTTTGCCCCATTTCAAATGACCGTTCTGGCCACCATTGCTAAATGAATCACTTTCAGTCATTAAATTCGTAACACGGTTGTTCAAGTGAATCTGCCGTCCCTTACTGACTTTGCTGGTCAAAAGGTCGCAAAAGGGGGAATCACGTGACCTTGGGACGCTGCAGTGGTCCCCTTTTGCGACCTCCTGACAATGCGGAAGCCAGATTCACTTAACAGCCGTGTCACTATCTTGACCGCTGCACTGGTTCACTTAACCGCCGTGGCCAGAAAGCTCGTGAAATGGGCCGAAACTCAGTTAACCAATGTCTCGCTTAGCAACATCATGTTTTGGGCTCACTTTGTGCTGGTAAGCCGAGGACTACCTGTGCAGTGCTGGATTAAGATGGCCGAGGGTGTAACGCAGGGTGTGTTTTGTTTTGCCCCTCGTAGGGGTTGACTGCTCGGTTCCTGTTCCATCGAATCGGTCCTTTTGGACCCGGGACGAATTCTACGTCCCCAAACTCCCGCGGGCGTCTCACAAAGCCGTGGTCCAAGACGAGGTCATGTGGGTGATCGGTGGCTACATGTTCAATCACACGGACTCTCAGATGGTCTTGGCGTGAGTAAAAAAGAGCTTGTTTCCGACGGATCTTAAGCGGGGAAGGAAATGTACATTTCTGCAGATTAAATCCAGCGGGGTCTCTACACTAGAAATAGACTTCCGTATAACTTTTATCGGTTGCAGTGTGAATTTTCTACCAGCTTTGAGAAGATTTTTTTTTTTGCTCATCAAAGCTGGACAGGGAAAGAATTCCTGGTGATCCAGAGACATTTGAGGCGTGGTGGCGCAGTGGTCAAAGTGCAGTATTCCAGGCTAACTCTGCCCACTGCCTGGAGTTTGATTTGAGGCGTGGCGGCGCAGTGGTCAAAATGCAGTATTGCAGGCTAACTCTGCCCACTGCCGGGAGTTTGATTTGAGGCGTGGCGGCACAGTGGTCAAAGTGCAGTATTCCAGGCTAACTCTGCCCACTGCCGGGAGTTTGATTTGAGGCGTGGCGGCACAGTGGTCAAAGTGCAGTATTGCAGGCTAACTCTGCCCACTGCCGGGAGTTTGATTTGAGGCGTGGCGACACAGTGGTCAAAGTGCAGTATTGCAGGCTAATTCTGCCCACTGCCAGGAGTTTGATTTGAGGCGTGGCGGAGCAGTGGTCAAAGTGCAGTATTGCAGGCTAACTCTGCCCACTGCCAGGAGTTTGATTTGAGGCGTGTCCGGCGCAGTGGTCAAAGTGCAGTATTGCAGGCTAACTCTGCCCACTGCCAGGAGTTTGATTTGAGGCGTGGTGGCACAGTGGTCAAGTGTAGTATTGCAGGCTAACTCTGCCCACTGGCAGGACTTTGATCCTGACTGATTGATTGATTCAGGCCTCCCAAGGTCGGGAAAATGAGAGATTGTTGGGGGCAATAGGCTGAGTTCGTGAACTGCTTAGAGAGGGCTGTAAAAGCAATGTGAAGCAGTACATAGAGTAAGTCTAAGTGCTCTTGCTGTCGCTGTTTGGTTCACTACAGCAGGGGTCCCCAACCTTGGCAGCTTTAAGACCTGCGGACCTCAACTCCCAGAATTCTGAGAGTTGAAGTCCGCAGGTCTTAAAGTTGCACTACAGTCAGGGGACTTTCTCAGAAATTGTATGAGAAATGGCCAGCACGGCTATATGCCAAAGGCACACGGAACGCTGTTCCCTTCCCACCAAAGTGGGAAGTGGGAAGGTATCACCAAAGTGGTACCTATTTATCTACTTGCATTTGCGTGCTTTCGAACTGTGAGGCGAGCAGGAGCCGGAGCAAGGAATGGGAATTCACCCCGTCGCGCAGCGCTCGGGGCTCGAACCTGGGCGGTCAGCTTCCTAGCTGACAAGTTCGGCGTCTTTAACCACTGAGCCATTGTGCCCCCCTCCCCCAGACTTATATGTCCCTTTAATTATCAGATTTGTATGAAGTCATTACCAAATATTTACAGCAGAGGTCACCAATCTTTGTTGGTTGGCAGAAAAAGGGAGGGGGAAGCATTTTACATGCGTGTGTGTGCGCGTGTGCGTGCACGGGGCCGCCAGCATGCACGTGCCGCAAATGGGGTGGGGCTAGTGCCTACGCAATACTCGATAGCCCTGCCCCGTCCTTGCGTGGCACAGCGCCTCGTTCCTGCGCACTGTGGCGCAGCGTCAGCCGTTTATGTGTCTTGCAGCATGGCGGTGCCCCATTTTTGCGCCCCACAGCGGTGGCCCGTTTCTGCACCCCGCGGTGTGGTGGCGTCCGTTTTTGCGCCTTGCAGCGCGGTAGCGGCCCATTTCTGCGTCCTGCGCAACAGCGGTGTCCTGTTTTTGTGCCCCGAGGCACGGCGGCAGCATCCCATTTTCGCACCTGGAGGGGTGGCGTCGCCCCATTTTTGTGCCCTGAGGCGCAGCAGCAGCAGCCCGTTTTTCTGCCCTGCGGCTGTGGTGCTAGCGCAAGTGAGGGGGTGCGCGCGCACATACTGTATGCGTGCACTGGCCAGCCTGTCCCGCGGCCCACGGGTTGGAGACCACTGATTTACAGGATAGGGGACTTCAACACACTTTCTTCTTTTCAACCACCCCCACGGAAGCATCTTGTTCTTTTTTTGTTAAAGATTACCGTCCAAATTTATTGGGCTGCCGTGAATTCTCCTCTGTTTCTGCCAGCAGGTGAACATTATTCTCCTCCAATGTGTGTCTTTTTTAGCTCTTGCGCTCTGCCTCGTGGGGTTCTGGTTATGCTAATTTCAAGATGGATCGATGATTATTTTGTCCCTGGTGGGATTTCCCCCCCCCCTTTTTTTTTCTTTTGGTTGTTATTTTGTGTGGGTGAACTGCATTAATTTGTTTTTGGGGAGAAGAAAGTGGGGTGTAATTTTGTTTTCCAGAGTAAACTATGCCAACGTTTGACAAACGCGCTTTCCTGACTGTGGGGGGGTCCTTGCTGCTGTCTGAGCTGGGTGGTTTTCTTGCAGACATTTTATTACCAAACTAGGTGACATCATCAGTGCTAAGAAGGGACTGGGGTTTGCTCTCAGTTTATATTCTAGTGGCTTGCTAAGCACAGAGAGAATCAAGGACCCGACAGCTCCTCCTCCTCCTCCTCCTCCTCCTCCTCCTCCTCCTCCTCCTCCTCCTCCTCCTCCTCCTCAACCCCTCTCCCTTCTAGCACTGATGATGTTCCCTAGTTGGGTCATTAAACGTCTGCAAGAAGACCACCCAGCTCAGAGAGCCCCAAGGGCCCCAGAGTCCTCCTCCTCCTCCTCCTCCTCCTCCTCCTCCTCCTCCTCCCTAACCCCACGCTCTAGCACTGATGGTGCTACTAGTTGGGTAATGCAATGTCTGCAAGAAAACAACCCAGTCAGAGAACACCAAGGACCCCACAGTCGTCTCCGTCTCCGTCTCCTCCTCCTCCTCCTCCTCCTCCTCCTCCTCCTCCGCAAACCCCCCTCCCTTCTATCACTGATGACGTTCCCTAGTTGGGTGATGAAACATCTGCAAGAAAACCACCCAGCTCAGAGAGCACCAAGGACCCCACAGTCGTCGTCGTCCTCCTCCTCCTCCTCCTCCTCCTCCTCCTCCTCCTCCTCCTCCTCCTCCCTAACCCCACGCCCTTCTAGCACTGATGGTGCTACTAGTTGGGTAATGCAATGCCTGCAAGAAAACCACCCAGTCAGAGAACACCAAGGACCCCACAGTCCTCCTCCTCCTCCTCCTCTGCAAACCCCACTCCCTTCTAGCACTGATGACGCCCCCTAGTTGGGTGATGAAACATCTGCAAGAAAACAACCCAGCTCAGAGAGTACTAGGGACCCCCCTCATTTGAACCCTGAGCTCCAAATATTCTCCTCTATTCATTTTCTGGCTCTGGAGGATTTTATGAAACCGACACAGCGGTAAAGAAAACCTGGCCGTGTGGAGACCTTGTAGAGGCCCATCTTAATTCCTCCAGAGGAGACGTTGCTTAAATATCCCCGGTCTTTCTCCGTCTGGCTTTCCCTTCTTTTGTCCTCGGTGTGGCGAGGACAACAACGGTCGTGTTCTTCAGGGCGGAAGGAGACAGGCGTTGCATTTTGTGCTTTTTTTTATTGCACAGGTATAACCTGGAGTCCAGAGAATGGATGACCCTGGGAGGTTCCGTGAACACCGTGGCGATCAGATACGGGCATTCGATAGCCTTACATGAAGTAAGTGGCTTTTAAATGAATGAATGAATGAATGAATGAATGAATGAATGAATGAATGAATTTACGTCCTCGAGACTTTTCTAACTTGGCTCGGTTCTGAAACCTGGCTTAGATCGAAGTGATGGAGCTAGTCCTCATGTTATGACGGTGTCTTTAGTGACCTCTTGAAGTCCCAATGGCCCTGAACCTGTCACGGTTCCGATAGACAAAAACCCTTTAAAAGAACTTCAAGGATTTCTTCCTTAAAGAAGATTTTATTTGGGAAACAAGATATGGGCACATACAAAGGTGAAGCCAAGTTAAAAATCCCCTCCCTCAGGCTACAGAGTTACACATTGCAATTCCCATCCCAATTTGCTGTCATAAATCACATTCGCCAGTTGCTTCAAAAGGCCGGCTCTCCTCCCAGCAATTTTGTTGTGCCAAAATGTTATCGGCATTCACCTTGGTTCTCACACACAGAGGTTGTTTTGGTTAACTGAAAACTACGCCTCCCCTCCTTTAGCTAAAATCTGGAAACTAATATTGGGTATGTCTAGGCCAGGGGTAGGCAACCTTGGCTCTTTTATGACTCGTGGACTTCAACTCCCAGAATTCCTGAGCCAAAATGGGGGAAACTATGGCCCCTTCACGACTCGTGGACTTCAACTCCCAGAATTCCTGAGCCAGCATGGCTCAGCTTGGAAACCTCTCCCTTTCCCCTCAGCTTGGCTGGCACAGGAATTCTGGGAGTTGAAGTCCACGAGTCATAAAGCGGCCTAGGCCTAGGCCAGGGGTAGGCAACCTTGGCTCTTTTATGACTCATGGACTTCAACTCCCAGAATTCCTGAGCCAGCATGGCTCAGCTTGGAAACCTTTCCCTTTCCCCTCAGCAAGGCTGGCTCAGGAATTCTGGGAGTTGAAGTCCACGAGTCATCAAAGAGCCAAGGTTGCCTACCCCTGGGTTAGGGTTAGGGTAAGGTTTAAGGTTAGGGTTAGGACAGGGGTAGGCAACCTTGGCTCTTTTATGACTTGTGGACTTCAACTCCCAGAATTCCTAAGCCAGCTTAGCTCAGCTTGGAAGCACCTTCCTTTCCCCCTAGCATGGCTGGCTCAGGAATTCTGGGAGTTGAAGTCCAGGAGTCATAAAGTGGCCTAGGCCAGGGGTAGGCAACCTTGGCTCTTTGATGACTCGTGGACTTCAACTCCCAGAATTCCTGAGCCAGCCAACATGGCTCAGCTTGGAAACCTCTCCCTTTCCCCTCAGCGTGGCTGGCTCAGGAATTCTGGGAGTTGAAGTCCACGAGTCATCAAAGAGCCAAGGTGGTCTACCCCTGGTGTAGTTTAATGAAGAGAAGGATGAGGGGGTTAGGATAGGAGCCTTCCAGTATCTCAGGGGCTTCCCCAAAGAAGAGGCAGTCAAGCTCTTTCCCCCTTAGTGTTTACTGCCTCATAAGCTAATACAATTCTTATTCTGTCAATTAAATAAAAATATCATTCTTACGTTCATGGATTGAAAATGAAAGAGAAAGAAGACTCCGTTTATTTTAGAACATGGGATACTTTTTTTTATCATTGGCTAAAAAAAAAATGAGGTAGAGAGAAAGGAACTGGAGATGTATTAGTAAACTAGACATTGAAACCCAGACAATATATTGCTGATAATATATAAATATATATATAAATATCCTCTCTCTTTCTTCCAGAACAAAATCTACATGTATGGAGGCAAAGTGGACGAAAGCGGCAACGTAACCAGTCAGCTCTGGCTGTTCCACATCTCCAACCACTCCTGGACTCCCCTGGTGCCAAAGGCCAAGGAGCAGTACGCTGTGGTGGGCCACTCGGCCCACATTGTCACCCTGGAGGACGGCGCGGTGGTGATGCTGGTCCTCTTTGGCCACTGCCCTCTTTACGGCTACATCAGCAGCGTGCAGGAGTACAACCTAGGTGTGTTGGCTTGGCGTGACTGTCACTCTTGCAAAGAACAGAATAACGACAAGAGTCGGAAGGGACCTGGGAGGTCATCTAGTCCAACCCCCTGCTCAGGCAGGAAAGCCTACACCATTCCAGACAAATGGCTGTCCCGTCTCTTCTTGGAAAGCCTACAGCGATAGAGCAGTCAGAGCTTCTGGAGGCGGGTCGTTCCACTGGGTTAATCGTTCTCACGGTCAGGAAATTTGTCCTTAATTTCAGGTTGCTTCTCTCCTTGATTGGCTTGTCTTGCCTTCTGGAGCTTTGGAGAAGAGGTTGAACCCCTGTGATAGTCCGCGCTCCCCCCCCCCAAGTACTGGAAGGCAGCTATCATGTCACCCCTACTTCTTTTCTTTGTTAGGCAGAATAACAGAGTTGGAAATAACGGATGGAAACTAATCCAGGAGAGAAGCAACCTAGAACTAAGGAGAAACTTCCTGACAGTGAGGACAATTAACCAGTGGAACAACCTGCCTCCAGAAGTGGTGAATGCTCCAACACTGGAAGTCTTTAAGAAGAGACTGGACAGCCATTTGCCTGAAATGGTACAGGGTTTCCTGCCTGAGCAGGGGGTTGGACTAGATGACCTCCCAGGTCCCTTCCAACTTTACTTTTATGATTATGATTATGAAAGGACCTTCAAGGTCTTCTAGGCCCTACCTACACCATTTCAGACAGGTGGCTATCCAGTTTCTTCTTAAAAATCTCCGGTGATGAAGAACCTACAATTTCTGGAGGCAAGCTGTTCCACTGGTTAATTGTTCTCACTTTCAAGTCCTCCTCCTCCTCCTCCTCCTCCTCCTCCTCCTCCTCTCTGCAAACCCCACACCCTTCTAGCACTGATTGGGTTACCTAGTTAGGTGACGAAATGTCTGCAAGAAAACCACCCAGCTCAGAGAGCACCAAGGACCCAAAAGCCGTCGTCGTCGTCGTCGTCGTCGTCCTCCTCCTCCTCCTCCTCCTCCTCCTCCTCCTCCTCCTCCTCCTTCTCCTCCTCCCCTCTGCAAACCCCACACCCTTCTAGCACTGATTGGGTTACCTAGTTAGGTGATGAAATGTCTGCAAGGAAACCAGCCAGCTCAGAGAGCACCAAGGACCCAACAGTCCTCCTCCTCCTCCTCCTCCTCCTCCTCCTCCTCCTCCCTGCAAAACCCATACCCTGAGCTACAAAGGTTCTCCTTTAATTATTTCTTCTCCCTTGGCCTCCGAGCCTCACTTGACAGACGTTTCCCTATGAGATCTTTAGCACTCTTCTGCTTTTTCTGGGTCTCCTCATTTCAATCTCGGTCTCCTTGATCCCTTATGAACTCTAAACCCTCTTGAGCCGAGCGGGTGTCTCTTCAGTCTAGTGTGGTGTTTTGTCCCCGAATCTCTTAGCCGCAGGGCAGGTAAACATCCAGGTATAAGTAGATGACAGAAATCCTAATGATGGTATGTTAGCTCTTTAACATCCTGCTTAGCGTGTGTGTTTGTGTGCGTAGGAACACAGCTTCTGTTTATCATCGCGATTGTAGACATTGATTGGATCTCTAGCGGTGAAGCAACTATTGAGAAACTACATACTTGAAAACAAGGAGGGACATCAATTTTAAGTCCTTGACTTAAAGCCGTTCATTTAGCGACCGTTTGGAGTTTCAACAGACTCAGGGCTGTTTTTCACGCTGACAACTGCCACGATCATGTGATCAAAATTCAGACTCTTGGCAACTGACTCATATTTATGATGGTCTCAGTGTCGTGTGATCTTTCTGACAAGCAAAGTCAACGGGGAAAGCCAGATTCGTTTGACAGTCGTATTATTAACTTAACAGCCGTGGTGATTCGCTTAATGGCGGTGGCTCGAAATGTCATGCAGTGGGGCAAAATTCGCTTAACAACTGCCTCGCTTAGCGACGGAAATGTTGGGCTTCCATGGTTGCCGTAAGCCGAGGACCGGCTGGATTAAAGAAGGTCACTTGTGTTTTTGAAACGTATGTTGCTAAGTGAAACAGCTGTTAAGTGAATTTTGCCCCATTTTACCACCATTCTGGCCACAGTCGTTAAGTGAATCGCTGCAGTTGTTAAGTCAGTAACACGGTTGTTAAGTGAATCTGGCTTCCCAAATTGACTTTGCTTGTCAGAAGGTCGCAAAAGGGGATCATGTGACCCCGGGATGCTGTGACCGTCGTAAATAGGAGCCAGTTGCCCAAGCAGCCGAATTTTGATCACAGGACTGCGAGGTGTGTGTGTGTGTGTGTGTGTGTGTGTGTGTGTGTGCTGCAACGGTCATAAGCGTGGAAAACTGTCACAAGTCCCTTTTTCCAGTGCTGTTGTAACTTTGAATGGTCACTAGAAGGAAGTTTGTAAGCTGTGGAGTACCTGCAACCACGATCCTCGATCAATTAGCTAAAATATTGCCATGACTGAGGATTGTGGTATCCGAGCATCTTCGGAGTACAAGTTACAGTTGCCCAGTTGAACATCTGTGGTATAGTGCAGTTCTGCACAGCTGGCTCACGTCTGCCTCTCCTTCTCTCCTAGCCACAAACACGTGGAGCATCTTACAAACCAGAGGAGCCCTGGTGCAAGGAGGGTATGGCCACAGCAGTGTGTACGACCCACACTCCTGGTCCATCTACACACATGGAGGCTACAAGGCTTTCAGCGCTAACAAATACAGGCTGACGGACGACCTGTACAAATACGAAGTTCGTAAGTACAAGTGGTAAGTAGATTTATTGAGTTGTGGAGCCTGGTGTGTGTGTGTGTGTGTGTGTGTGTGTGTGTGTGAGAGAGAGAGAGAGAGAGAGAGAGAGAGAGAGAGAGAGAGAGAGAATGAGATAGAGAGAGAGAGAGAGAGAGAGAGAGAGAGAGAATGAGATAGAGAGAGAGAGAGAGAGAGAGAGAGAGAGAGAATGAGATAGAGATAGATAGAGAGAGAGAGAGAGAGAGAGAGAGAGAGAGAGAGAGAGAGAGAGAGAGACCAGGGGTAGGCAACCTTGGCTCTTTTATGACTCGTGGACTTCAACTCCCAGAATTCCTGAGCCAGCCATGCTGAGGGGAAAGGGAGAGGTTTCCAAGCTGAGCCATGCTGGCTGAGGAATTCTGGGAGTTGGAAGTCCACAAGTCATGAAGGAGCCATAGGTCCCCCATGCTGGCTCAGGAATTCTGGGAGTTGAAGTCCACAAGTCATGAAGGGGCCATAGTTCCCCATGCTGGCTCAGGAATTCTGGGAGTTGAAGTCCACGAGTCATAAAAGAGCCAAGGTTGCCTACCCCTGGCCTAGACTTTCAGCTGCTCCCGTAGGAGAAGATGGAGGCCAAAACGCCAGGAGACCCTTGGTCCAGCTTCAGCTTCATGGGCTGCCCTAGAATCAGAGAGGCCGAAGATGGTCTCCCATGCCCTCCTCATCTCTTCCTTAGCTAGTCCTCGGCTTACGACCACGGTCGAGCCAACATTTCTGTTGCTAAGCGAGTCAGCCGTTGGGAGTGGGTTTTGCCCCATTTTATGACCCTTTCTTGCCACATTTGTCAAGTGTTCTTAAATTGGGACCCAGTGGTTTAGTGAATCTGGGCGTCCTCATCGACTTCGCTTGTTGGAAGCTGAGGGGCAGAGACACAGACGGTGATCAGCTGACTCCGTTTTGCTTAGCAACAGAAATTTTTGGCCTCCATTGCCGTCAAACGTCGAGAAGTAGCTGTAGTCTGTCTTCTTCCTCAGTGGAACTGCTTGCCTCCAGGAATTGTGGGCGCTCCATCACTGGACGTGTTTTAAGAAGAGACTGGACAGTCACTTGTCTGAGATGGTAGAGGGTCTTCTGCTTGAGCGGGGGGTTGGACTAGACCTCCAAGGTCCCTTCCGGATTCTATTCTATTCTATTCTATTCTATTCTATTCTATTCTATTCTATTCTATTCTATTCTATTCTATTCTATTCTATTCTATTCTATTCTATTCTATTCTATTCTATTCTATTCTATTCTATTCTATTCTATTCCACATATTCTATTCTATTCTATTCTATTCTATTCTATTCTATTCTATTCTATTCTATTCTATTCTATTCTATTCTATTCTATTCTATTCTATTCTATTCTATTCTATTCTTTATTCTTTATTCCATTCCATTCCATTCCATTCCATTCCATTCCATTCCATTCCATTCCATTCCATTCCATTCCATTCCATTCTATTCTATTCTATTCTATTCTATTCTATTCTATTCTATTCTATTCTATTCTATTCTATTCTATTCTATTCTATCCTATTCTATTCTATTCTATTCTATTCTTATTTCTATTCTATCATTCTATTCTAGATTCTATTCTATTCTACATTCTATTCTATTCTTCTATTATCTTTTCTCTATTCTATTCTATTCTATTCTATTCTATTCTATTCTATTCTATTCTATTCTATTCTATTCTATTCTATTCTATTCTATTCTATTCTATTCTATTCTATTCTCTATTCTGTTCTGTTCTATTCTATTTCATTCATTATTTTATCTATTGTATTGTATTCCATTCCATTCCATTCCATTCCACATCCTATCCTATCCCATCCCATCCCATCCTAGTCTAGTCTATATTCTGTTCTGTTCTATTCTATTCTCTATTCTCTATTCTATTGTCTATTGTCTATTCTATATTCTATTCTTTTCCAAGTATCAGCATTTTCTCCGGAGAGCTGCATCTTCACATAATGTGTCCAGGGTAGAATAATTTGACCCTGATCCTTTAGGCCTGAACTACGGATGGATGAATGCAGATTCTCTTTTATTTTTTTTACTACTCTCTTACGTTTCGCTAGAACGTAGTTTCTGAATATAGTTCAAACACCTATTGGTTTTGGCAAGAACGCGCCCCAGAGAATTGCTTTTGATACGTTTGAGTCACGTGCATTAGAAATGCACCTTTTTTTCCCTCTAAAAAGAACATATTGCCGATTCGGGCAGAAAGAAGACGGGTTCAGCTCGTGAACCGACATGCGCAGAAGCCGTGCGCCTTATAAACAGGCCCGTCCTGATGTGATACGTAGGAACAAAGTAGTGCCATGGCTAATTAACGCACAAATGTTTGGGGAGTGACTGGTTTAGTTAAGATATTTGGTTCGAGCTGATAGGAGAGAAGTCCCTATTTTAAAGTTCTTTGTTTCAGCCGGCTGAAGGTGTACATTTTGGAGAGCCTATATATTTTCTTGGGAGGTGTTTCAGGGCGTGAGCATTTTGAATTAGAGCATCGGGCTTAAAGATGTGCCTGGTTGGAATCAGACAGAAGATTACCTCGTTTGCATCAAAGACAAAATCGGACTTTATGGTTTTGACTGGAGACAAATCTCGCTAAAATCTTTATCAAGGAAGGGGAATATAACGGAGAGATAAGGCAGGAACGAGCATGCCAAAGTATGGAAGTTTTTAAGAAGAGACTGGACAGCCATTTGTCTGAAATGCTGTAGGGTTTCCTGCCTGAGCAGGGGGTTGGACTAGATGACCTCCAAGGTCCCTTCCAACTACTACTACTACTACTACTACTACTACTACTACTACTATTATTATTATTATTATTATTATTATTATTATTATTATTATTATTTCCCAGGGTTTTCCCTACGAAGCTAAAACTGCTTCCGCCCCCCCCCAGCTGGTTTTCTCACGGGGTTTTTTGGAAATTACCGGCAATTTCCTCCCACAACCGGGAGGAAAACATCGGAGAAAGATTTAAGGGGAAATAATATCCAATAAAGGCACCTCTCTGCTTTTTCTCTCCTCGGAATTTTTAACTGGCTTTATTAGGAGTCGGCGATCGCTTGATTCAATTTCGTTTTTTTTTTCTTTCTTTTCTTCTTACTTTTTTGGCTCTTCTGATCCTTCGCTGCATCTCGCCAAGATGGGTGTTATTTGGGCATTTTTTTTATTTTTATTTTTGTAGTTAAGAAGTGCGCAGCCGAGGAGCGCGAGGCGGAGGTGGTTTCTGAACGAACAACGCCTGTTCCTTCTCTCCTTTCTCCAGGACTATTTTGAAAGAGAGCCGATTCTCCCGGTATTTGCATTCGGCGGTGATTATCAGTGGGACCATGCTGGTTTTCGGAGGCAACACCCACAACGACACCTCCATGAGCCAGGGGGCGAAGTGCTTCTCTTCAGACTTCATGGCCTATGACATAGGTACGTGCCAGGCCAGCGGGGAATTAAATCCCCACTAATAAAAGTGAAATAAAAGCAAGTGCTACACTCTGCTGATTACAACCCCAACATGCTTTTTTTCAGCGGGCAACTGGACTTTCAGGTTTTTTTTGTTTGTTTGTTTGAAGGCGTCTCGCTTCTCATCCAAGGAGTTTCTTCTGCTCTGACTGGATGGTGGGGAAAATGGAAGGATTTATGCTCCTTGCAGATGGCTGGTTATTTGCCTTCTTTTAGAGCAGGGGTCTTCAAACGTGGCCCTTTGATGACTCGTGGACTTCAACTCCCAGAATTCCACAGCCAGCGAGCCTGGCTGAGGAATTCTGAGAGTTGAAGTCCACAAGTCATCAAAGATCCAAGTTTGAAGACCCCTGACATAGACCTTTAAAAGGAGTGGACTTTGACTCCCAGAATTCCTCAGCCAGCATGTCTGGCTGAGGCATCCTGGGAGTTGAAGTCCACGAGTCATCAAAGGGCCAAGTTTGAAGACCCCCTGATATAGACTTTAAGAGGAGTGGATTTCAACTCCCAGAATCCCTAAGCCAGCATGCCTGGCTGAGGAATTCTGGGAGTTGAAGTCCACAAGTCATCAAAGGGCCAGGTTTGAAGACCCCTGACCAAGGCCTTTAAGATCTGTGGACTTCAATTCCCAGAATTGCCCAGCCAGAATTGCTGGCTGAGGAATTCTGGGTGTTTGAAGTCCACAAGTCACAAAAGGGCCACGTTCGAAGACCCCTGTTTTAGAGAGCTGTGGAGGCCTTTCAGTAGAGTGGGAGGGATACGAGAGACACACACACACCCCTTCTCCTGTCTACAACACAGTCCTTTCAGCAGTTCCAAGATGGCTCTCCACCCACTTGCATCACTTCGGTGACCCCGAGGACACCAAGTGGCCTCAACGCCTCTCTGAAAGGATGCAAATGACCGGCTGTCTGCAAGGAGTATAAATTCGTTTCCCACCATCCAGTCAGAGCTGAAGAAGCTTCTTGGAGGAGAAGCGAAACGTCTTCAAAGGAAAACAGGAGAGTCCAGTTGCCTCCTAAGGAAAAAGCACCATTGGGATAACCATGATCTGGATTGACTGGGAACCTCCGTTGACATTTAGCCCAACTGGGGGGAAAATGGAAGAGACGGCAAAGGAACTTCTTCTGGCTTGGCTTGTCTCTCCGTTCTTTGAGTGGGAGATTTCTTCCAACTCTATATAAAAAGGCGAAATCAATTACAGGCAGTCCTCGGCTTAACGACCGCGATTGTGCCCCCATACTTCCGTTGGCAAGGGAGACATATTTGTTTACGACTTTTCTGGCCCCGGTCGTTTTAAGCGAATTCCCCTCAGTTGAGAAGTTAGCCAACCCGGTCGTTAAACGAGCCTGGCTTCCCCCACTGACTTTGCTTGTCGGAAGGCCGCCGAAGGGGATCGTGCGACTTTGGGACGCAGCAACGGACGTTAAGTATGAATCGGTTGCCAACCCTTTGAATTTCGATCACCTGATCCCGGGGAACGCTATAAAGGTCGCGAGTGCGAAACGCGGTGGTCAGTCGTAACTTTGAACAGTCACTAAACGAACTGTCGTAAGTCGGGGACTGCCCGTAATCTGTTTGGGAGACAGTGGAAGAGACGCCCAAGGGAGGTTTTTCTGACGTGGCTCTGCTTGAGTTCCTGTCCCTTGAACGGGAGATTCCTTCTGTTGATCAAAAGTCGGAAACCTGTTATGGGCAGTCCTCAACTTATGACCACCGTTGAGTCCAGCCGTTCTGTTATTAAGTGAGACAGTGGCGAAGCGAGTTTCGCCCCGTTTTATACCAGTTTTCTGGCCACAGTCATTAAAGGGAATCCCTCTGGTCGTTAAGCAAGTCACACAGTTGTTAAGCGAGACTGGCTTTCCCCCATTGACTCTGCTGGTTACAAGGTCGCAAAAGGGGATTGCGTTTCCCCCCCGCCGGGACACTGCGACCGTCATAACTACGAGTCGGTTGCCGAGCATCTGAATTTTGATTCCGTGACCACCGGGGCGTGGGGGATTCTTGCAAGCGAAACAGGATCCTAAGTCCCTTTTTCAGCGCCGTCGTGACTTTCAAACGGTCGTTAAGCGGACGGTCGCTAAGTCGGAGAGTCCCTGTAGATATGCAAATAGAGCTCAGGTAACATATGAAAATAAGGGACGTGGTGGCTCAGTGGGTTAGGACGCTGAGCTTGTCGATCAGAAGGTCGGCAGTTTGGCAGGTCGAATCCCGAGTGCCGCGTAGCAGAGTGAGCGCCTGTTACTCGTCCCAGCTTCTGCCAACCTAGCAGTTCGAAAGCACGTAAAAATGCAAGTAGAAAAATAGGGACCACTCCAGTGGGAAGGTAACAGCGTTCTGTGCGCCTTGGGCGTCTAGTCATGCCGGCCACATGACCACGGAGACGTCCTCGCTGGCTCTTCGGCTTTGAAACGGAGATGAGCACCGGCCCCTAGAGTCGGAAACGACTAGCACGCGTGTGCGGGGGAACCTTTACCTTTTTACTAACATATGAAAAAGAATTTCAGGGGCAGCATCAATGTTTTGTTTTTTGGGGGGGGGGTTGTTTGTTTTTTGGTGCCTCCTGTCCCGCTGTATATATTCCTGTGGACTGTTTTGAGTCCCTGCGGTGACAGGCGTCAATCTGGGCCTTTTTCCAAAATCAGATCGCCAGACAAGGGCAGCAGTCACTCAATCCTTCCTGCCGGGTGCTCAGTTCAAGAGGAGGAACAGATCCGTTTATCCCTGGGAGAATTAACGTCAGGCCCTCGTTTAATGCCATCCCAGTTTGTTTGCTTTAAATCAGGCGTGCCCAAACCGCAACCGCAGGGGCACTCGCGAACCTGAACAGCTAGTATTGTTCTCTCACAAGAGTGGGAGATGGTGAGTTCTAGTCCTGCCTTAGGAAGGAAAGCTGTCTGGGTGACCTTGGGCCAATCACCAGGAGACGGTGAGTTCTAGTCCTGCCTTAGGCAAGAAATCAGGGTGAGTGACTTTGGGCCAATCACCAGGAGACAGTGAGTTCTAGTCCTGCCTTAGGAAGGAAAGCTGGCTGGGTGACCTTGGGCCAATCACCAGGAGACGGTGAGTTCTAGTCCTGCCTTAGGCATGAAAGCTAGCTAGGTGACTTTGGGCCAATCACCAGGAGACAATGAGCCAGTTTGGTCTAGTGGCAAAGGCACCAGGCTAAAAACCTGGAGACAGTGAGTTCTAGTGCCACCTTATCCACAAAAGCCAGCTGGGTGACTTTGGGCCAATCACCAGGAGACAGTAAGTTCTAGTTCCGCCTTAGGCATGAAAGCCAGCTGGGTGACTTTGGGCCAATCACCAGGAGACAGAGTTCTAGTCCTGCCTCAAGAATGAAATGTGGCTGGTTAACATTGGGCCAATCATCCCGAGACGGTGAGTTCTAGTCCTGCCGTAGGTATGAAAGCCGGCTGGGTCACTTTGGGCCAACCACCAGGAGACGGTGAGTTCTAGTCCCATTTTAGGCACGAAAGTCAGCTAGGTGAGTTTTGGCCAGTCTTTTCCTCTCAGCCAGGTCCACCTCACAGGGATGTTGTCGTGGGGAAAATAACGTGGAGAAAGGTGTTTGGGATATGTTCCCCGCCTTGCCTTATTCGTGCAAATAAAGCGTGGGATAGAAATAAATAGGATAACAAAAATTTTTTTTTTAAAAAGGGAGGAAGCTTGCAATTTATACACATTGACTTTATTAGGCATTTTATATGCGGCCCAGGGCAATTCCTCTTTGCTCAGTGTAGCCCAGGTGAGCCAAAGGGCTGGGATAACCATGGTTTAAAGGAAAATCTACCTAATATCTTGATAGATTATTTCTCTCTCCCACCCCACCCCACCCCCTCAATGTCGTAAGCCAGAATTAAGGGTTTATTCATCCTTTTTTTCCCCCTCTGGAGCCTTCCTGTGTCTCATCTCCCACGCCATGCCAGCCTGTTGAAGCCTCCGAAGAGGCCGTAAAAAGTCTTTAGCCGTCATGGCTACGTTGACTAACCTCCTAATATGAGCTGGGCACCGTTTCCTCGAAAACAGCACACAGAAAGCAAACACTCCTTCCTCCTCCGGTGTAAAGGACAGTTATAAATTCCTGGGGATCCCTGAACAATCAATCTTAACTCGGCTGGGCCCAAAAAAGGTCAGGAAGGGAGTCATACTCCTTCCTTCCATAGCCTTGAGCTTTTCTCCCTTCCACTTTTGTTTCCTGGCAAAAAATAAAAATAAAAATAAAAGAGAGAGAGCGAGAGAGAGAGAGAGAGAGAGAGGCATTAGTTCTGAGGGTTTCTTCTTAACTAAGAAAACTACATTTGTTAGCTTCACTGGGTACGCTGAGCTGGCATTGAAAGAAAGCTGGGGCTCCTTCAGATGCGCTGGGGAAAAAAAAGAATAAAAATGCATATATTCCTTCCCCAAACGAAACAGCACCATTAAATCTTAAGAGCCAGCCGAATCTCTGCCAGCAATTGAAGGGGCTTACGTGGCCAGGAACGAAATGAGAACGGATTTCGTTGTATGGCCTCCGGTGTATCCACGTAGAGTAGTTCGTTTCGTGACCGAACTTACAAGGACGCTGAAAGAAAAAAAAGGGGGTGGGGCTTACGGCTGTTTTTTTCACACTTAACAACCGTCGGCGGTCACGCGATCAAAATTCTAACGCTTGGCAACTGGCGTGCGTTTACGACGGTTTGCGGTGTCCCGGGGTCACGCCATGCCCTTTTGCCACCCTCGGACGAGCCAAGTCAAGCGGGGAGAAGCCGGATCCACTTAACGGCGGCGTTAGCGCCATTGTCAACTGCAGCTGACTCCCTTAACGAGCGTGGCCAGAGAAATCGTCAGCTGGAGCAACGTACCTGTCCCGCTTGGCAGTAGAAAATTTTGGACTCCGTCACGGTCGTAAGTCGAGGACTACGTGTAGTGTATTTTCTTAGAAAATATGATTAACTATTAACTCAGAAAAGAGTTAACATAAAGGGCAGTTTGCCTCTTCCAGTCCAATTTTTTTTAATCCCAAAAGATGAAGGGAAGGATCTGACGACAACTGTGGGGTCCTTGGTGCTCTCTGAGCTGGGCTCTTTTCTTGCAGACGTTTCATGAGCCAACTAGGTAACATCATCAGAAGGAAGTAGGGTTTAAGAGGAAGAGGGGAGGAGGAGGAGAACTGTGGGGTCCTTGGTGCTCTCTGAGCTTGGTGGTTTTCTTGCAGACGTTTCATCACCCAACTAGGGAACATCATCAGTGCTAGAAGGGAGGGGGGTTTGCAGAGGAGGAGGAGGAGGAGAAGGAGGAGGAGTAAGAGGACTGTGGGGTCCTTGGTGGTTTCTGAGCTTAGATGTTTCCTTGCAGACGTTTCATGACCCAACTAGGTAATATCATCAGTGCTAGAAGGGAGGAAGAGGAGGAGGAGGAGGAGGAGGAGGAGGAGGAGGAGGAGGAGGAGGACTGTGGGGTCCTTGGTGGTTTCTGAGCTTAGATGTTTCCTTGCAGACGTTTCATGACCCTACTAGGTAATATCAGTAATAGAAGGGAGGAGGAGGAGGAGGAGGAGGAGGAGGAGGAGGAGGAGGAGGAGGAGGAGGAGGAGGAGGACAACTGTGGGGTCCTTGGTGCTCTCTGAGCTGGGTGGTTTTCTTGCAAGCGTTTCATGACCCAGCTAGGGAACATCAGTGCAAGAAAGAAGTGCTAGAAACAAACCCCCAGTCTTTTCTGATGTTATTCCTTAATTGGGTCATGGAATGTTGCAAGGAAATCGCCAAGCTCAGAGGGCACCAAGGACCCCACAGTCCTCCTCCTCCTCCTCCTGCTGATACGTTCCTGATTACTCTACCGTTACTACACCAGAGAAGTTGGGTAATGAAACGTCTGCAAATAATCAAGCAAGCTCGGGGACTGCCAAGGACTCCTCATTTCAATCCTGTGCTACAAATATTCCCCTTTATTGCTATTTATATTCGCGGTATAAACAACCACCCTTTTAGAATAACTACCTTGCTTTCCGAATTATCACTGAAATTTCTGTGGGAAGAACCAAACTTCTAACTAGGGCCCGAGTGCCGCTCGAATGCTTTTGAAACAAACTTTTTTCGTTTTCTTCCATCCTAGCTTGCGATCGTTGGTCTGTGCTTCCTCTGCCTGATCTCCCCCACGACATCAACCGGTTCGGACACTCGGCTGTGCTAAGGAACAAGTAAGGAAGCGGAGTATCTTGCGTTTGGGTGGAAAGTGGTAGTGTTGTTAGCTGCGAAGTCGTGTCCGACCCATCGTGACCCCATGGACAACGTTCCTCCAGGCCTTCCTGTCCTCCACCATCTTCTGGAGTCCATTTAAGCTCGCGCCTACTGCTTCAGTGACTCCATCCAGCCACCTCATTCTCTGTCGTCCCCTTCTTCTCTTGCCCTCAATCTTTCCCAGCATTAGGCTCTTCTCCAGTGAGTCCTTCCTTCTCATTAGATGGCCAAAGTATTTGAGTTTTAGCTTCAGGATCTGGCCTTCTAAAGAGCAGTCAGGGTGGATCTCCTCTAGGACTGACCGGTTCGATCGCCTTGCAGCCCAAGGGACTCGCAGGAGTCTTCTCCAGCACCAGAGTTCAAAGGCCTCAATTCTTTGGCGCTCAGCCTTTCTTATGGTCCAACTTTCACAGCCACACGTTGCAACTGGGAAGACTGTAGCCTTGACTATACGCACTTTTGTTGGCAGGGTGATGTCTCTGCTTTAAAGCAGTAGTAGTAGAGGGGGAAAAAGGAGCCGGGGGGGCGGCGGTGTTGTAGGTTCCCAAAGAACCTTTTGGGTCTTTTTTAATTAGCTTATCGACATGTAAAAATTAAAAATGCAAAGAGAAACGAATAGGGGGAAGAAGAAAAACGTTTAATTCTCTCTCTTTTTTTGTGTGCAGGAGAATTAAGCTCGTAACATACCACCTCACCTTTTTTTTGCTTTTTGCATAACAATACACACACAGAGTCCTTTCTGTGATAACAAGCCTATTTAACCAGCAAAACTCCAGATCAATTTTTTTTCTAGCTCAAGCACCCAAGTCCAGAAGCAGTTTCTAAGTAGAAAGGAACTTAATTGTGTTCTTTTTTTTCTATCTTTCTTTCTTTTTAAATCGGAGCAGTCAATTAAGCCCTCTCTGCCGATGCCCTCAGCTTTTGAAGCTGTTTCGTCCATTATGGGAATCCAGGGATTTGATTCCGTTTTTTGTCCAATGGATTATTCTTGCTGCTGTCATGCCTGAAGAACCAACCACTTTAAGAACTCCAAAATGTCAGTGAAACATATCTTGTTTAAGATATTTTCCCGGGACATTATACAGCCGCTGAAGTGCCAGTCACTAACAGAATAACAGAATTGGAAGGGACCTTGGAGGTCGTCTAGTCCACACACCCCAGCTCAAGCAGGAGACCCTAGACCATTTTAGACAATGGCCATCCAATCTCTTCTTAAAAGACTCCAGTGATGGGGCACCCACAACCTCTGGTGGCAAGCTGTTCCACTGGTTAATTGTTCTCACTGTCAGAAAAATTTCTCCTTAGTTCTAGGTTGCTTCTCTCCTTGGTTAGTTTCCATCCGTTGCTTCTTGTCCTGCCTTCAGGGGCTTTGGAGAAGAGCTTGACTCCCTCTTCTTTGGGGCAGCCCCTGAGATATTGGAATACTGCTATCATGTCACCCCTCGTCCTTCTCTTCATTAAACTAGACATTCCCAATTCCTGCAACCGTTTCTTATATGTTTTAGCTTCCAGTCCTTTAATCACCTTTATTGCTGTTCTCTGCCGTCTTTCTAGAGTCACAACATCTTTTTTATTTCCGCATGCTAATAAGCTGCACAGGGTAATTGTGGGAACACAACTTTTTACAAGTTTTGAAACCTGATGATTTAGCTCACGGAGTCCTCCACCCGCCCTCCTCGCTTTGAACGACAGATTCGCACTCCCTTTTTCCACCCCATTCGCTGGCTAATGGGCCTCCGATCGCGGCAAGACGGCTTAACCGCCTCCCCCCCCCCCGAAAGCCCCCATCTTAAATCATCTCTTGGGCAAAAGCCGTTTTGCGGTTCTGCCTTGCTGTTCCGAGCTGCCTTTCCTGAACTCGTCTTGTATCTCCCGCGTTCTGCTCGATTTCAGCCGAGCCCTCGCTTTGTCTGCAGCTTCATCCGTCACTTCAATCTCTCTCTCTCTCTCTCTCTCTCTCTCTCTCTCTCTCTCTCTCTCTCTCTCTCTCTCTCTTATCTCTCTCTCTCTCTCTCTCTCTCTCTCTCTGTATCTCTCTCTCTCTCTCTCTATATATATATATGTATATATATGTATATATATGTATACACACACACACACACACACACACACATCCCACCGAAGCTGTTTTGACACTTACTTAGATTTGGCTCCCCTTGAAAGGTTTCTGTTCTGCACTCCGCTCGTAATTCTGCATGTCAAAAGTTTTTTTTAAAAAAGGGAAAAAATTAAATCCAGGGCGGAATGTTTAACAGTTTTTAGATTTGTTTGGTTTAGATCAGACAAGGATACGTTGGAGAATGAATGGGTGATCAGAATCAATAGAATAAATGAGGTAAGGGTGGGATACCTGGGAAAAACACTTCAGCAGAATAACTGAATTGGAAGGGACCTTAGAGGTCATCTAGTCCGACCCCCTGCTTGAGCAGGACACCCTATGCAATCCCAGAAAAGTGGCCGTCCGGTCTTTTCTTGAAAATATCCAGCGTTGGAGCATTCACAACATCTGGAGGCAGGTAGTTCCACTGGTTAATTGTTCTCACCGTCAGGAAATTTCTCCTTAGTTCTAGGTTGCTTCTCTATAGAATGGAATGGAATAGAAATAGGAATAATAGGAATAGAATAGAATAGAATAGAATAGAATAGAATAGAATAGAATAGATATTAGATATTGGATCTAGAATAGAATAGAATTAATAGAATAGAATAGGTTAGAATAGAATAGAATAGGTTAGATCTCGGAGTTCTGGTGGACGATCCCTTAAATAGGAGCCAGCCGTGTGCTGTAGCTGCCAAAAAAGCCAACACAATCCTAGGCTGCATTAACAGAGGGATAGAATCAAGATCAGGTGAAGTCTTAATACCACTTTACAATGCCTTGGTAAGGCCACACTTGGAATACTGCATCCAGTTTTGGCCACCACGATGTAAAAAAGATGTTGAGACTCTGGAAAGAGTGCAGAGAAGAGCAACAAAGATGATTGGGGGACTGGAGACTAAAACATATAAGGAACGGTTGCTGGAATTGGGGATGTCCAATTTAATGAAGAGAAGGACGAGGGGGGACATGATAGCAGTCTTCCAATCTCTCAGGGGCTGCCCCAAAGAAGAGGGAGTCAAGCTGTTCTCCAAAGCACCTCAAGGCAGGACAAGAAGCAACGGATGGAAACTAGTCAAGGAGAGGAGCGACCTAGAACTAAGGAGAAACTTCCTGACAGTGAGAACAATTAACCAGTGGAACAGCTTGCCACCAGAAGTGGTGAATGCTCCATGACTGAAGGCTTTTAAGAAGAGACTGGACAGTCATTTGTCCGAAATGGTGCAGGGTTTCCTGCCTGAGCAGGGGGTTGGACTAGATGACCCCGAAGGTCCCGTCCAACTTTATTATTATTATTAGATATTGGATCTAAAATAGAATAGAATAGAATTAATAGAATAGAACAGGATAGGATAGAATAGATATTGGATCTAGAATAGAATAGAATAGAACAGAATTAATAGAATGGAATGGAATGGAATGGAATGGAATGGAATAATATGATAGAACAGGATAGAATTTAGAATAGAATTTAGAATAGAATTTAGAATAGAATACAATTTAGAACAGAAGAGAAGTAAGAGAAGAAAAGAAAAGAGAAAAGAATAACAAGCAGGAGATAACTCGTTTGCCCACTCTGAAGAGCATCGATCGGTCTGGTCCAAGGGACTTACACAATATGCCCTAAAGTCACTCTTGACCGCTTCCTAGCATTCCTGGCTCGCCTGAGAGCCACGGATTAATCCCGTCCATTCTCTTTCTTTCTTTTTTCCCCCATTAGCACCATGTACCTCTTCGGAGGCTTCAACAGCTTGCTTTTGAGCGACCTCGTAAAATATACACCCGAAAGCTGTGAAGCGTACCTCACTAAGGTCTCCTGCTTGAAGGCGGGACCTGGAGTCCGATGTGTCTGGAACGCCTCGCTTTCCCAGTGCGTCCCTTGGAAAGCGGGCCCTACACAGCAAGAACACAAAACGAATGAAGAGTGTCCCTCTTGGCTGGGTATGTATGAAACATTGGTTTTTATCCACACTGTCTGCGTGGCCAGACCCATGGACTTCAACTCCCAGAATTCCCCAGCTAGCATGTTTTGGTCACCACGATGTAAAAAAGGCGTTGAGACTCTAGAAAGAGTGCAGAGAAGAACCACAAAGATGATCAGGGGACTGGAGGCTAAAAGATATAAGGAACGGTTGCTGGAATTGGGTATGTCTTGTTTAATGAAGAGAAGGGCGAGGGGGGACAGGATAGCAGCCTTCCAGTATCTCAGGGGCTGCCCCAAAGAAGAGGGAGTCAAGCTCTTCTCCAAAGCACCAGAAGGCAGGACAAGAAGCAACAGATGGAAACTGATCAAGGAGAGAAGCAACCTAGAACTAAGGAGAAACTTCCTGACAGTGAGGACAATTAACCAGTGGAACAACCCGCCTCCAGACGTGGTGAATGCTCCAACACTGGAAGTTTTTAAGAAGAGACTGGCCAGCCATTTGTCTGAAATGGTAGGCTGCTTGATCGGGGGTGGGGGGGTGGACTAGAATACCTCCAAGATCACTTCAAACTCTGTTATTTTGTATTCTGTAAAAGTTCAGAAGAGAAGGACTTTCAATATTTGAGGGGCTGCCCCAAAGAAGAAGGAGTCAAGCTATTCTGCAAAGCCCCAGAAGGCAGGACAAGGAGCAGTGGATGGAATCTAATCAAGGAGAGAAGCAACCTAGGAGGAACTTCCTAACAGTGAGGAGAATTAACCAGTGGAACAGCCAGCCTCCAGAAGTCGTGAATACTCCCCAAACTGGAGGTTTTTAAAAAGAGACTGGACAGCCATTTGTCTGGAATGGTATAGGCCAGGGGTAGGCAACCATGGCTCTTTTATGACTCGTGGACTTCAACTCCCAGAATTCCTGAGCCAGCACGGCTCAGCTTGGAAACCTCTCCCTTTCCCCTCAGCGTGGATGGCTCAGGAATTCTGGGAGTTGAAGTCCACGAGTCATAAAGCAGCCTAGGCCTAGGCTAGGAGTAGGCAACCTTGGCTCTTTTATGACTCGTGGACTTCAACTCCCAGAATTCCTGAGCCAGCACGGCTCAGCTTGGAAACCTCTCCCTTTCCCCTCAGTGTGGCTGGCTCAGGAATTCTGGGAGTTGAAGTCCACGAGTCATAAAGCGGCCTAGGCCAGGGGCAGGCCACCTTGGCTCTTTTATGACTCGTGGACTTCAACTCCCAGAATTCCTGAGCCAGCACGGCTCAGCTCGGAAACCTCTCCCTTTCCCCTCAGCGTGGCTGGCTCAGGAATTCTGGGAGTTGAAGTCTATTGCCCTAATTCAGGGGTAGGCAACCTTGGCTCTTTTATGACTGGTGGACTTCAACTCCCAGAATTCCTGAGCCAGCACAGCTCAGCTTGGAAACCTCTCCCTTTCCCCTCAGCGTGGATGGCTCAGGAATTCTGGGAGTTGAAGTCCACGAGTCATAAAGCAGCCTAGGCCTAGGCTAGGAGTAGGCAACCTTGGCTCTTTCATGACTCGTGGACTTCAACTCCCAGAATTCCTGAGCCAGCACGGCTCAGCTCGGAAACCTCTCCCTTTCCCCTCAGCGTGGCTGGCTCAGGAATTCTGGGAGTTGAAGTCTATTGCCCTAATTCAGGGGTAGGCAACCTTGGCTCTTTTATGACTGGTGGACTTCAACTCCCAGAATTCCTGAGCCAGCACAGCTCAGCTTGGAAACCTCTCCCTTTCCCCTCAGTGTGGCTGGCTCAGGAATTCTGGGAGTTGAAGTCCACGAGTCATAAAGCGGCCTAGGCCAGGGGCAGGCCACCTTGGCTCTTTTATGACTGGTGGACTTCAACTCCCAGAATTCCTGAGTCAGCACGGCTCAGCTCGGAAACCTCTCCCTTTCCCCTCAGCGTGGCTGGCTCAGGAATTCTGGGAGTTGAAGTCCACAAGTCATGAAGGGGCCTAGGCCTAGGCCAGGGGCAGGCCACCTTGGCTCCTTCATGACTGGTGGACTTCAACTCCCAGAATTCCTGAGCCAGCACGGCTCAGCTCGGAAACCTCTCCCTTTCCCCTCAGCGTGGCTGGCTCAGGAATTCTGGGAGTTGAAGTCCACGAGTCATGAAGGGGCCCAGGTTGCCTACCGCTGGTATAGGATCTCCTGCATCAGCAGGGGGCTGGACTGGAAGACCTCTCAAGTCCCCTCCAGCTCTGTTATTCCGTTATTCAAAGCCTCCAGAGATAGAGCAGCCACCGTCTTCGTAAGCAGACTGACCCTCTTTTGGAGCCATCTTGTTGCCAGGAGGTTTTCCTGAGAAGTCATCTGCGGCCGTGGCCTCCTTGGGGCAGGTGAAAGGAGCCGGGGATCAATCCCGGAGGGCGGGATGGTGATGGCTCTTCTCTTCTCTTCCCCAGCTGTGGACCAGGAGAAATGCGACCAGATCACCGACTGCTACAGCTGCACAGCCAACACCAACTGGTGCCACTGGTGCACGGAGCAGTGCCTGTCCAAGAACAGCAACTGCTCGGAAGACCAGGTGAGCCTTGGGCCGGTCTGGAAAGGCTCCTCGGCCCTTCTTGGCGCGGCCTTGGTTGGGGAGAGGCTGATTTGGAGGGAGGGAGGGAGGGAGGAAGAAAAAAGGAAGGAGAGGGAGGAAGGAAGGAAGGAAAATGGAAGGAAGGGGA
This sequence comes from Vipera berus, assembly GCF_964194415.1. Taxonomy (NCBI): domain Eukaryota; kingdom Metazoa; phylum Chordata; class Lepidosauria; order Squamata; family Viperidae; genus Vipera; species Vipera berus. The sequence continues at coordinate 3,131,145 of NC_138209.1, read as the reverse complement.
GGGAGGAAGGAAGGATGGAGGGAAGGAAGGAAGGAAGGAAAAGAGGAAGAAGGGATGGAGGGAAGGAAGGAAGGAAGAAATAAGGAAGGAGAGGGAGGGAGGAAGGAAGGAAAATGGAGGAAGGAAGAAAAAGGAAGGAATGAAGGAAAAAAGGGGAGAGGGAGGGAGGGAGGAAGGAAGGATGGAGGGAGGGAGGGAAGGAAGGACGGAGGAAAGGAAGGAAGGAGGAAGGAAAAGAGGGAGGAAGGAAGGAAGGAAGAAAAGGAGAGATAGGAAGGAAGGAAGGAAAATGGAGGAAGGAAGGAAGGAAGGAAGGGGAGGGAGGGAGGGAGGAAGGATGGAGGGAAGGAAGGAAGGAAAAGAGGAAGAAGAGGGAAGGAGGGAAGGAGGAAGGAAGAAAGGAAGAAAGGAAGGAGAGGGAGGAAGGAAAAGGGAGGAGGCAGGCAGGAAGGAAGAAAAATGGAGGAAGGAAGGAAAAGGAAGGAAGGGCAGGGAGGAAGGAAGGAGGGAGGGAAGGAAGGAGGGAGGAAAAGAGGGAAGGAGGGAGGAAGAAAAAGGAAGGAAGGGAGGAAAAAAGGGAAGGAGAGGGAGGGAGGAAGGAAGGAGGGAGGGAGGGAAGAAGAAAAAGGAAGGGAGGGAGGGAAGGAAGGAGCGAGGAAAGGAAGGAAAGAAGGAAGAAAGCAAGGAAAGAAAAAGGAGTTACAAAAGATGGGAGAAGGAGAGGAAGGAAGAGTGCAGACCGAATCAATCACATTTGACCAAAAGAAAGCTTTCTTTCTTTCTTTCTTTCTTTCTTTCTTTCTTTCTTTCTTTCTTTCTTTCTTTCTTTCTTTCTTTCTTTCTTTCTTTCTTTCTTTCTTTCTTTCTTTCTTTCTTTCTTTCTTTCTTTCTTTCTTTCTTTCTTTCTTTCTTTCTTTCTTTCTTTCTTTCTTTCTTTCTTTCTTTCTTTTCTCTCCCATAGACCCCCATCGCCTCCTTTGAAAACTGCCCCAAGGACCACCCGGCCTTCTACTGCAACAAAAAGACGAGTTGCAAGAGCTGCAGCCTGGATCAGAACTGCCAGTGGGAAGCCCGGAACCAAGAGTGCATCGCTCTGCCCGGTAGGACTCCCCCCCCGCCCTCCCCCGGCCCTCCCCCCCCATGCCGCCCCCCCACCCTCCCCCCAAGGATTGAAAAAGGAACAACAATTTGGGTTCCGGCCCCCTTCTCACAAGTAGTCCTTGGCTTATGGGCGCCACTGAGCTCAGAATTCCTGTCGCTAAGCAAGACAGTGGTTAAGTCAGCGTCGCCCCATTTGACGACCTTTCTCGCCATACTCGCTAAGCGAATCCCTGCTTTCGATAAGTTAGGAACACGGTCGTTAAGCGAATCCAGCTTCCCCCTTTTGCTTGTCGGAAGGTCGCAAAAGAGGATCGTCACACGACCCACCCACCCCGGGACACTGCGACCGACATAAACGCGAGTCAGTTCCCCAAGCCGCTGAATTTTGATCCTGTGACCGCAGGGATGCTGCGACGGTCGTTAAGTGTAAAAAAACGGTCCTAAGTCACTTTCCCCCCTCAAGTGACGTAATTTCAAATGGTCACTAAATGAATTGTTATAAGTCGAGGACCTCCCGGGGGGGGGGGATAGCTATCTGAATTCTCACCCATTTCACTGAGAATCTTTTCAGCCCCACATAACAAGGTTGCGTCTTTCTTTCTCCCTCACAATCCATCCTCCCTTGTGGTTTTTGTGTGACATGCACAAACGTTTCGATTTAGCTTTCTTGGTTTTTATTTATTTGTCATCATCACGTTTGTTTATTTATTCATTTATTCACTCATTCATTCATTCATTTATTTGTCGTTAAATTCATTTGCCGCCTGTCTCGCCCGTGTGGCTCCTGTAGGCTGCTTACAACAATAAATCGATTTAAAAAAAAGAGAGTTGTGAACCAAACAGAAGTTAAATAATACAGCAAGAAAAAAAACAACGAACAGTTTGTTTAAAAAAAAATTGGTTTTGTTTTTGCTTTAAGAGAAACGTTAAAAGCGTTGGGATGGCTTGCGTGGGGAATTCTGGGAGTTGAAGTCCACAAGTCATAAATGGGCCACGTTTGAAGACCCCCGATGTAGACTTTAAGAGGAGTGGACTTCAACTCCCAGAATCCCTAAGCCAGCATGCCTGGCTGAGGAATTCTGGGAGTTGAAGTCCACAAGTCATAAATGGGCCACGTTTGAAGACCCCTGATGTAGACTTTAAGAGGAGTGGACTTCAACTCCCAGAATCCCTAAGCCAGCATGCCTGGCTGAGGAATTCTGGGAGTTGAAGTCCACAAGTCATCAAAGGGCCAAGGTGGAAGACCCCTGACCAAGGCCTTTAAGATCTGTGGACTTCAATTCCCAGAATTGCCCAGCCAGAATTTGCTGGCTGAGGAATTCTGGGCGTTTGAAGTCCACAAATCTTTAAAGTTGGCAAGTTTGAAGCCCCCTGTTTTTATATACATGATTTTTTGATTTATTATTTTTTTTTTGAAGAAAACATCTGTGGGGCCACGTGGCACCTGGTGGGCAACTCCTGCCTGAGGCTCACCAACACAAAAGACAGCTACGACAACGCCAAGCTGGCCTGCCGGAGCCACAACGCGGCTCTGGCTTCCCTCACCACGCCAAAGAAGGTGGAATTCCTTCTGAAGGAGCTGCAGAAGACCCAGTCCACAGTGAGTGATCTGTGGCCCCCTTTCCGCTGGGGAGGGGGCAGTCCTGGATTTTATTTTATTTTATTTTATTTCAATATATTTTTTATTTTCTTATTTTAATTCCATTTAAATGCCCGTTGGGTTGGGCGGGTGGGACCTGGTGGAAACGCAGCGTACCTCTGCGTGAAGACCTGAACCCGTCTCACTCGGTGGGATCCTCCACGCTGTCTTGAGCTTGGCTTGTTGGCGTGCCAGAGAGGTCTACGGGTGCCGACCCGCTCGTGGTTGTCCCTCCCAACGCTGATGAAGTTAACCGAGTTGGGTCGTCAAACGTCCGCCAGTCAACCCCGAAGGTGCTTTTTTTTTTCCCAAGAGGCCCCTGGGCTTTTTTCTTTTTCCTTTGAAGAGGTTTCGCCCCTCATCCGAGAAGCTTCTTCCGTTCGGGCTGAAGGATTTCCCCCTCCTCCCCTTTTGGCATGCTAAGGACCAGGTGACTGCAAAGAGTATCAGTCCTTCCGTTCCCCGCTCTTCAGTCAGAGTGGGAGGAAGCTTCTGGGATGAGAAGCGAAACCTCTTCAAGGAAGAAGGAAGTCCGGTGGCCTCCCGGAAAAGCATCTTTGGGATAACTCTGACCTGGATGGCTGAGACGCTCCATAGAAAACAAGGGCAGTGACGGTTCAGAAAATTGATTTTTTCTCTCTCTCTCTCTCTCCCTCTCCTTCCTCCTTTCTCCTCCTCCTCCTTTCTCCTTCTCCTCGTCCTCTTTCTCTTTCCCTTTCTCCTTCTTCTTCTATTTTTCCTTCTCTTTCTTCTTCTCTTCCTCCTCCTCCTCCTTCTCCTCCTTCTCTTTTTCCCTTTCTCCTTCTATTTTTCCTTCTTCTTTTCTCCTTCTCCTTGCATTTCCTTTTCTCTTTCTCCTCCTCCTTCTTTCTCCTTCTCCTCGTCCTCTTTCTCTTTCTCTTTCCCTTTCTCCTTCTATTTTTTCCTCCTTCTCCTTGTATTTCTCTTTTTCTCTTTTTCTCTTTCTCCTCCTCTTCTCTCCTCTTTCTCCTTCTATTTTTTCCTTCTCCTTGTATTTCTCTCTTTCTCTTTCTTTCTCTTTCTCTTTCCCTTTCTCCTTCTTCTATTTTTTCCTCCTTCTTTTCTCCTTTTCCTTGTATTTCCCTTTCTCTTTCTCCTCCTTTCTCCTTCTTCTTTTCTTTCTCTTTCCCTTTCCCTTTGTCCTATTTTTCCCTTCTCCTTCTTCTTGTATTTCTTTCTCTCTTTCTCTTTCTCTTTCTCCTCCTCCTTTCTCCTTCTCTTTCTCTTTCCCTTTCTCCTTCTTCTATTTTTTCCTCCTTCTTTTCTCCTTCTCCTTGTATTTCCCTTTCTCTTTCTCTTTCTCCTCCTTTCTCCTTCTCCTTCTTTTCTTTCTCTTTCCCTTTCTCCTATTTTTCCCTTCTTCTCCTTCTTCTTGTATTTCTTTCTCTTTTTCTCTTTCTCTTTTTCTTTTTCTTTCTCTCTTTTTCCTCCTTTCTCTTCTCTTTCTCTTTCCCTTTCCCTTTCTCCTTCTTCTATTTTTTCCTTCTTCTCCTTCTTCTCCTTCTCCTCCTCCTCCTCCTCCTCCTCCTCCTCCTCCTCCTCCTCATTTCCCTTTCTCTTTCTCCTCCTCCTCCTTTCTTCTTCTTTTTCTCTTTTTCTCTCTCTCTCTCTTTCTCTTTCCCTCCCCCTCCCCCTCCCCCCAGCCCAAAGCCTTGACGCCCTGGGTGGGACTGCGGAAGATCAACGTCTCCTACTGGTGCTGGGAGGACATGTCCCCCTTTACCAACACTCTGCTCCGCTGGCTTCCGGGGGAGCCCACCGACATTGGCTTCTGCGGCTATCTGGCGGAGCCCAGCAGCCAAGGCCTGAAGGCCGCCACCTGCATCAACCTGGTCAACGGCAGCGTCTGCGAACGGCCAGGTAAGGGGGGCCGCCCAGCCTCACGCCTCTGGCCCAGCGCACACACCTGGAGCCAGCTTTGTGGAGGCTGTGTAGAGCTACACACACACACACACACACCCCGAGTCCAGAGGAGAACTCCCTTTTATTTATTAATTAAATGACTTTGTCCCTCTTTCCCCTTCTCACTTTCTGAAGCCAGCTTACAGCATTAAAAAAAAAAAAAACCTTGAAATTGTGAATCCGGGCCACGGTTGTTGTCCCAAAAGGTGCTTGTTCGGAAGGCAACTGGGCTTTCTGGGTTTCAGTTCCTGGAAGAGGTTTCCCTTCTCTCATCCGAGAAGCTTCTTCGGTTCTGGCCGAAGGGATTCCTCGTCCTAACGACCTGGTGACTGTAAAGAACGCAAATCCTTCTATTCCCCGCCATTCGATCAGAACCGAAGAAGCTTCTTGGACGAGAAGGGAAATGTCTTCAAGGGAAAAAAAGAAAAAGAAAGTCCAGTAGCCTTTCGGCGAGGGGGTGGGGGAACACCTTTGCAACGTTAAAATCGTGACCTCTCCTTGATTCGTTTCCAGCCCTTGCTTCTTGTCCTGCCTTCAGGGACCTTGGAGAATAGGTTGACCCCTTCCCTCCCCCCCCCCCCACACACACTCTTCTTTATATATTTTATTAGAATTTTTTTTTAATTAAAGAGTTTTACAAAAACAAAATTTTACAATATATCCCCAAATCCCTCCCACCCCAAACCCACCCACTTCCCCCCCCCCCAATTCCCAGAGCTAAATACAGGATTATAGTTACAATAGTCATATTCTAAATAAAAATTATGCATAATATACAATTAACCAAATTCATAATGCACTTTAACTCTCTTTTAACCTAACTACAAACAACGTAGCAATAACAATATCCCACTAAAATCTACTCATAAGCTAAATGGTACTTTTTAGTCCCATATTTGTTCTGAATATAATTTATCCATCTCCTCCAAACTGAAATATATCTTTCCTGTGAGTGATCCTTCAGATAAGCAGAAATCTTAGACATTTCTGCAAGATTCGACCCCTTCCCCCCCCCACACACACACTCTTCTTTATATATTTTATTAGAATTTTTTTTTCTTTAACATAACATAGATCGTTGTAAAACAGAATGTTGTCTGGGTGACATTTATAAAACAATCTTCAAGAATTAATTTCTGTCAATTCCATCTGTCAATTTCATTTGACTTCCCCTATCTCCAACGAATCACTCTTTGCGAGACATTAAATTGAAACAGTTTTGTTTAACAACAGTTAAATGTAAAGTTTCAATAATCTTATAAATCATTTTAGTTGCCTTGTCATAGGTCCTGGCACTATATTTATTTCAGCTCCCACCCAAAAAAAGAATATTTACAAATAATCTTTTTTTTTTAACACTGGACTGTATTTTCGTTAGTGAATTTCATTTCCCCCCCCTCCCTTCATGCAAACCCTCTCATACTTTATATTTCCCAGTCAATAAGTAAATGTAAAAAGGAGAGAGAAACAAAGGCAATAAAGAACAAGAACAACTTATTTCTCCCTTAACGTTCTAAATATTTTTTACAAATAACAATCAATTCCACATTCAACTATATTATTAACATTTATGAATTGCTTCTTGTCCTGCCTTCAGGGGCCTTGGAGAATAGGTTGACCCCTTCCCCCCCCACCCCCCACTCTTCTTTGTGGCAGCCCCTCAAATATTGAAAGACTGCTGTCATGTCCACCCCTGGTCCTCCAGATCTGGCTCTTGCACGGTGTTTGGGTGCTAATGGCTGCGTTCCCTAAGGCTTTAACGCATGATGCTGGATTCTTAAAATGTAGAACACAGCACAGTAGAGTTGGAAGGGACCCTGGAGGTCATCTAGTCCAACCCCTTGCTCAAGCAAGAGACCCTACTCCAGGGGTAGGCAACCTCGGCTCTTTTTAGGACTCATGGACTTCAACTCCCAGAATTCCTGAGCCAGCCATGCTGAGGGGAAAGGGAGAGGTTTCCAAGCTGAGCCATGCTGGCTCAGGAATTCTGGGAGTTGAAACCCACGAGGCATAAAAGAGCCAAGTTTGCCTACCCCTGGCCTAGGCCGCTTTATGACTCGTGGACTTCAACTCCCAGAATTCCTGAGCCAGCATGGGGGAACTATGGCCCCTTCATGACTCGTGGACTTCAACTCCCAGAATTCCTGAGCCAGCATGGGGGAACTATGGCCCCTTCATGACTCGTGGACTTCAACTCCCAGAATTCCTGAGCCAGCATGGGGGAACTATGGCCCCTTCATGACTCGTGGACTTCAACTCCCAGAATTCCTGAGCCAGAATGGGGGAACTAAGGCTCCTTTATGACTGGTGGACTTCAACTCCCAGAATTCCTGAGCCAGCATGGGGGAACTAAGGCTCCTTTATGACTGGTGGACTTCAACTCCCAGAATTCCTGAGCCAGCATGGGGGAACTAAGGCTCCTTTATGACTGGTGGACTTCAAATCCCAGACTTCCTGAGCCAGCCATGCTGAGGGGAAAGGGAGAGGTTTCCCAGCTGAGCCAGGCTGGCTCAGGAATTCTGGGAGTTGAAGTCCACGAGTCATAAACGAGCCAAGGTTGCCTACCCCTGGCCTAGGCCTAGGCCACTTTATGACTCGTGGACTTCAACTCCCAGAATTCCTGAGCCAGCCATGCTGAGGGGAAAGGGAGAGGCTTCCCAGCTGAGCCATGCTGACTCAGGAATTCTGGGAGTTGAAGTCCACGAGTCATAAAAGAGCCGAGGTTGCCGACCCCTGTCCTACACGTACATCATGCCGGACAAATGGCCGTCCAGTCTCCCTGAAGGGCTCAAGGGTTGGATAACAATGCCGGATCCAGTCGGAACATCCGGCTGAAGGTGCATCGGACCCTTAAAGTTAATTAATTAATTAAAAAGCGAAACCAAAGGGAAAAAAAAACTCAAAAGCCTTTCTATGTGTCTAATTTGCGCCTGACAGCTGCAGACGTGCCACATCCGGTGTCTTTTTTTTTTTTTTTTTTTTGCTTTCCCTCCTGCAGCCAACCACAGCGCCAAGCAGTGCCGCACCCCCTGCGGCCTGAGGACGGCGTGCAGCGAATGCACCAGCAGCAACTCCGAGTGCATGTGGTGCAGCAACAAGAAGCAGTGCGTGGACTCCAACGCCTACGTGGCCTCCTTCCCTTACGGCCAGTGCCTGGAATGGCACACCGTCAGCAGCTGCCCACGTGAGCTGGTCTCTTTCTTCCTAGGGCATCCCGGGAGAGCGGGCGGGGGGGGGGACATCCGGGAAGGGCACAGGGCGCGGGTTTCCTTGCAGACGTTTCATGACCCAACTAGGTAACATCATCAGTGCTAGAAGGGAGGAGGAGGAGGAAGACTATGGGGTCCTTGATGCTCTCTGAGCTGGGTGGTGGTTTTCTTGCAGGCGTTTCATGACCCAACTAGGTAACATCATCAGTGTTGGAAGGGAGTGGGATTTGCAGAGGAGGAAGAGGAGGAGGAGGATTAGGATTGTAGGGTCCTTGCGGACATTTCATGACCCAACTAAGTAACATCATCAGTGCTAGAAGGGAGGAGGAGGAGGAGGAGGAGGGGAGAAGGAGGAAGACTGTGGGGTCCATGGTGCTCTCTGAGCTGGGCGGTTTTCTTGTAGACGTTTCATGACCCAACTAGGTAACTTCATCAGTGTTGGAAGGGAGTGGGGTTTCCAGAGGAGGAGGAGGAGGAGGAGGAGGAGGAGGAGGAGGACTGTGGCCAGATGGCCTCAAGGACTCGCCAAAAGGATGCAAACGACCGGCTTTCTGCAAGGAGTATAAATCCTTCCGTTCCTCGCCATCCAGTCAGAACCTGAAGAAGCTTCTGGGGCGAGAAGCGAAAGGTCTTCAAAGAAAAAAAAACCCACAAAAACAAGAAAGCCCAGTTGCCTCCTGGAAAAAGCGGGGAACCTTTGGGGCTTCCACCGTTGGGGAGTTTCTGAATCCACCAGAGGGTTTTGTTTCGCTTTCTCCCCGCAGCTGAAAACTGCTCCGGCTACTTCACCTGCAGCCACTGCCTGGAGCAGCCGGGCTGCGGCTGGTGCACGGACCCCAGCAACACCGGGAAGGGCCGGTGCATGGAAGGCTCGTCCAGGGCTCCGATGAAGATGCCAGTGGCCTCCCCGCCCTCGGCAGGAGAAGCCCAGCCAGACCCGGTGCTGGATGCCAGCCTGTGCCTGACGGAGTCCAAATACAACTGGTCCTTCATCCAGTGTCCAGGTACGGGAAAGGGTTCGGGTTCAGAGTGGCCAAGCTGTAGTAAGGCCGGGATCCAGGCCTGACTCAGGGCACCACGAGAAGAACATCTCGGTAGCTCCGGGTGGAACCGTGGAGTGCTTGGCGCTGCCTGAGTTAAGTGGTTTGCCTGCAGGTATTTTGTTACCCAACCTGGTAACATCGTCAGTGCCAGGGTTTGTAGATAAGAGGCGGAGGAGATGGAGGAGGAGGAGAAGGAAGAGGAGGAGGAGGAGGAGGAGGAGGAGGAAGACCATGGGGTCGTTGGTGCTCTCTGAGCTTAGTTGTTCTACTGCAGACATTTCATGACCCAACTAGGTAACATCATCAGTTGTACAAGAGAGTGGGGAGGAGGAGGAGGAGGAGGAGGAGGAGGAGGAGGAAGACCATGGGGTCGTTGGTGCTCTCTGAGCTTAGTTGTTCTATTGCAGACATTTCATGACCCAACTAGGTAACATCATCAGTTGTACAAGAGAGTGGGGAGGAGGAGGAGGAGGAAGAGGAGGAAGAAGGAGGAGGAGGAGGAGGAGGAAGGAGGAGGAGGAGAAGAAGAAGAAGAGGAGGAGGAGGACGGATCCTCCTCCTCCCTCCTCCTCCTCCTCCTCCTCCTCTTCTTCCTCCTCCTCCTCTTCCTCCTCCTCCTCCTCTTCTTCTTCCTCCTCCTCCTCCTCCTCTTCTTCCTCCTCCTCCTCCTCTTCTCCTCCTCCTCCTCCTCTTCCTCCTCCTCCTCCTTCTTCCTCCTCCCTCCTCCCTCCTCCCTCCTCCCTCCTCCCTCCTCCCTCCTCCCTCCTCCCTCCTCCTGGAAGGAAGTCAAGACAGGTCTGGGGAAAATCCTGCTTAATAGGTATAGTTAAGCAAGCAATATTCCTCCCCCCACCCAGAGTCATACTGTCCATTTGAAATCTAGCCAATCCACAGGTGTCAAGGGTGTGTGGGTAACTGGCACAGTTGGCGTCTCCCTGATAAGGGAGACACATTCCTTTCTCAAAGGGATGGAGGCAGGAGAGGGAAAGTAGAAAGCAAAAGTTATCTCAAGCTCCCCCTCCCCCCAGCAGAATGGCAGGCTCCAAAAGTAGAAAATATATGCAAAGGAAAACACAGTCCACAGGTTTTGAGGTTGAAGTCCACAAGTCTTAAGCTTGCGAAGCTGGGAGACCCCTTGGCAATTTTAAGATTCGTAGACCTCAACTCCCAGAATTCCTCAGCCAGCATGTCCACAAGTCTTAAAGTTGCAAGTCCACAAGTCTTAAAAGTTGCCAAGGCTGGACACCCCTTTGGCAACTTGAAAACGTGGCTGGCTGTAGAATTCTGGGAGTTGAAGTCCAGAAGTCTTCCAAGTTGCCAAGGCTGGACACCACCGCTCTAGGCCATTCCTTTCATCTTAGCTGGAGTCTAGAAATCAGAGCCAGGGGTAATCAGATCCCCGATTCCAGGACCAGCTCTCCTTGTCAAGCCCGCTTCTGGCTTGTCAAGGAAGCCGAGCACTGGGGCAGCCTCCAGAAGTCGATGCGAGAGAGACGCCGACACAAACCTCTTTTCGTCCGCAGCCTGCCAGTGCAACGGGCACAGCAGATGTATCAACGAGAGTATCTGTGAGCGATGTGAGAACCTGACGACCGGCAAGCACTGCGAGACCTGCATCTCCGGTTACTACGGAGACCCCACGAACGGAGGGACCTGCCAGCGTAAGTCCCCCGTCTTTCCTTCCTTCCTTTCCCTCTTGATTGCAGACCAGCGCCGAGCACTTGCGCGTCCCCCACCTTAGCCGTGGCGACGCTCTTCCTAGGCAGCGCTAACCAAGAGCGCCCGTGTTCCCCCTACTCAAATCATTTACGGCGCCGGGCCGAGAAATTCTGGAATCGAATTAGGGGGAATTGTAGGAACGTGTCTTCATTTTCTGCCGGCGGCGTCGCTCATTTATGTACCCTTGGTTTTCGCCCAGCTGGTGAAGAGGCTCAGAGAGACGGCCCAGTTCTCCAGGGACCGAAGCCGGCGGCTTGTCAAGCCGTATTTCTGCTGCCTAACCATTGTTTGCCTGTCTCTGGGAGGCCTTTGCTCGCTCTGAAAAAGGACGATCCAGCTATTGTCTGCCGGTGCATAATTTAATTAAGGAAGAATGCATGCTTTCCTTCCCTGATTAAATTGATAGCGACGTCTAGGGTGAGGAGAGGAGAAGAGCGGCTTGTATCGCCATACCTCGTTAAGAATCCCAGTCCTGAAGGCCCAGCAGAACGCACTTTGCTTTTCAGGCAGAATAAGCCACTTAAAATAGCTTACGCGCGGTCATTAGCTGGAGAGGTGGGGGGTGGTGGTGGAAAAAAACAGGCCAAATTGTTGCTGCTGGTGGTTTATAACCCCAAAAGACAGGCCGCAGTGACCCCATTTTGGGGGGGGGGGAAAACACACCACACCACAAACGTCTCCTGCCGGTTCCTAAAAGCAGCAAATTGCCAGTTCCTAAAACCGGCGAACCGACTCAGTCCCTTTTTTTTTTTTAACTCTTTGAGAAGGTTAGTTTTAATCCAGATGGCTCAGCGGTTTAAAGACGCGGCCGCGCTCGTCCGCTGGAGAGCTTGACAGCCCAGGTTCGAGTCCCCAGCGCCACACGAATGGGTGAGCTCCCGTTCCATGCCTCAGCTCCTGCCCACCGAGCAGTTCGAAAGCCTGCACGTGCGAGTAGATAAATAGGTACCGCTTTGGTGGGGAGGCAACAGCGTTCCGTGTGCTTCGGCGTGTAGTCAGGCCGGCCACGTGAGCGCGGAAATTGTCTTCGGGTAATGCTGGCTCCCCGGGCTGAGAAACAGAGGTGAGCATCGCAGCTTAAAGTCGGACACGGCTGGAGAGTTAGGTGTGAGTTAGTTTGGAGCTAAAATAGGAGAATGCGAGGCCGTCTGACAGAAGATGGAAGCTCAACCAAAAGGGGACTTTCCAACGCGACCTCTAAAGCAGGCCTTTTCAACCAGTGGCACGGGTACCACCTGTGGTACTTTGGCACCTGGCAGGTGGTACGCAACCATCCTAGGAAAGTGGTAGCAGGGGAGGGGAACGAGCTGAACCGGTGGCAGCACCGCACAAGCCTGAGCGAGAGACGGCTGGAGCTGCAGGGCTCAGCGGAAGCGCCAGGATCAGCGCCAGGATCCAGCTGGAGCTCAGCACTGATCCTGGCGCTTCTGAGCCCAGAAGAGGCGCCGATCAGCTGGAATGTTGCAGCATCTCCAGGATCTTGTGATTTACATTCAGATGCTTGGCAACTGGTTCATATTTATGACGGTCACAGTGTCCCAGGGTCCTGTGAAGTGACCAAAACCTGCTGCAACCACCCAGCAGACGGGGGGGGGGATAAAAACCAAACACCACCCCCACCCCCGCTGCCAATCCTCAACAGAAATGCTCACAACCATGAAAACCTCGGACAGGAGGAAGAGCGCCGCCAGGCGGGCAGGCAGGTGTCTTGCTCGGCTGTGGCTTGGGGGCCACTTTTCTCAGTACCATTGTAACTTCGAACCGTTACTAAGCGAACTGTTGTAAGTCGAGGACTACCTGTACTTCATCATTTTTTTCTTTCCTTTTTTTTGGGGTCATCAAGTTTTTGACACCTTGCTAGGCGCCTGGTGGTACTCGGATGTTGCCGTATCCTAAAAGTGGTACAATGGGTGAAAAAGTTGAAAAGCCCTGGTCTAAACATCAAGCAGAGTTCCCCAACCTTTTGGGCACCAGGGACCGGTTCCACGGAGCGAGGTTTTTCCGCGGACCGGAGGGGGCGCGGTTTCGTGTACTGCCTGCATCCCGCGGATGGGGCTTTGCTTGTTTGCGCGGACCGGTTTCTGGCATGCCGCGGACCGGTGCTTGACCACGGACCAGGGTTTGGGGGGCCCTGCTCTAAACCTTCCAGCCGATCCACCAAGAACCAGCTGGGAAAAAGAGAAGGGCGGATTCTGAGAGAGCCACCTCAAAGCCCAGATCTAAATCTAATCCTGTCGGGATGCTCTGTGGTCCTCACCTGTAGGAGAGACTATTTGTAGCTCAGGGGTTGGATTCTGGGGTCCTTGGTGCTCTCTCTGCTCGGCGGTTTTCCTGCAGGCATTTCGGGATCCAAGTCGGTAATGCGCGGATGACGTTAGCTAGTTTGGTAGCGAAAGGTCTGCGAGAAAAGCCCCAAGCTCAAAAAACACCAAGGACCCCCCCTATAGGTAGCCCACGACTTAACAGCTGCTCGTTTAGCGACCGTTCCAAGTTACAACGGCACTGGAAAGAAAGGGACCTAGGACCGTTTCCCACGCTTACGACCGTTGCAGCGTCCCCGGGCGGTGTGTGTCACGTGATCAAAATCCGGACGCTTGGCAGCTGATTCACACTTTACGACGGTCGCAGCGTCTCCGGGGTCCCGGGACCCTCTCCCTTTCGCGACCTTCCGCCGAGCCGAGTCGAAGGGGGGAAAGCCAGGTTCCCGTAACGGCCGCGCGACGAACTTGAGCGCTGCGGCGGTTCCCTTAAGGACGGTGGCGAGAAAGGCCAAAACCCGTTTCACAACTTGTCTCGCTTAGCAGTGGGAGGTTTGGGCGCAGTTGTGGGGTCGTACGTTGGGGACCCCCTGCATGCTTAACGGCTTTCCCAGAGAAGGCAATGGCGTATCTGCTGAGGTTTACGGAAGGACGGCGAAGTGGTGAGCAGCGATTTAATAGCGATAGTACGTCGCCGCCTTTCCCGCTGCTTGCGAGCTGATCTCCGCTAACCTGTCTGAAAGGGGGAAGACGCTCGGGTCGCGGGTGGGGAAGTTTCTTCCCAAACTATTAAACGAACCCACAAACCGAATACACGTCCACCCAGGAGCGGAACTGACAGTACAGGGAGACGGGCCGGGCACGACGGCTCAGATGAGCCTCGGGCGGCGGAGGTGCCCGGGTGGATCACGCGCACCTGGGCCGGCGCTTTCCGGCACTAGCAATTGAAGCCTCCGCTGTTCTCTGAGATGTTTGGCAGGTGTTCCTGACGCGCATAAAAGCTTAGCTCGGCAGCCTGGGGGGCTGACAACGTCCTAAAATCAAAGTCATGACTTCTAAGAAGTGAACGAAAAAATCTCCCTCCCTCCCTCCCTCCCTCCCTCCCTCTCTCTGCATTTCTCTCTCCCTCTCCCTTTCCCTCTCTCCTTTCCCCCCTCTCTCCTCCCTCTCTTTCTCCCCCCTCTACCTTTCCCTCTCTCCCCTCCCTCTTCCTTTCCTCCTCCCACTCTCGTTTTCTCTCTCCCCCTCTCCCTTTCTCCCTTACCCTCTCCTTTTCCCCCCTCTCCCCTTCTCCCCCTCTCCCTCTCTCTCCTCCTCCCACCTTCTCTCTCCCTCTCTCCCTCTCCCTTTCCCTCTCCTTTCCCCCTCTCTCCTCCCTCTTTTTCTCCCCCCTCTCCCTTTCCCTCTCTCCTCTCCCTCTTCCTTTCTTCCTTTCACTCGTTTTCTCTCTCCCTTTCTCCCTCTCCTCTCCCTCTCTCCCTCTCCCTTACCCTCTCCTTTTTCCCCTCTCCTCCTCCCACCTTCTCTACCCTCTTTCTCTCCCTCTCCCTCTCTCTCCCTCTCCTCTCCCTCTCCCTCTCTCTCCCTCTCCTCTCCCTCTACTTTCCCCCTCTCTTTCTTCCCCCCTCTCCCTGTCCCTCTCTCCTCTCCCTCTCTCTCCCTCTCTTTCCCTCTCTCCTTTTCCCCCTCTCTCCCTCTCCCTCTCCTCCTCCCACCCTCTCCCTTTCCCTCTCCTCTCCCTCTCTCTCCTCCTCCCACCTCTCTCCCTCTTTCTCTCCCCTCCCTCTCCTTTTCTCTTTTCCTCTCCCTCTCCCTTTTTCCCTCTCTCCTTCTCCCTCTCTCTCTCCCTCTCTCCCTTTGTCACTCTCCCTCTCTCCCTCCCTCTCATTTTCTCCCTGTCCCTCCCTCCTCCTTCCCCCTGTCTCCCTCCTCCTCCTCCTCTCTTTCCCTCCCTCCCCCTCCCCCTCCCCCTCTCCCCCTCCCTCTCTTTTCCCCTCTGCACCGGCAACTGCAGCAATTCCCGCTGAACCTCTCAGCAGAAGCCGCCTGGGGCCTTCCCAGCCTCTGCCCTGAATTATTTCCGTCGCCTTTTCCCTTTCCGACCTGCGTCGCTAAGCGGTCCTAGCGTGGGTAGACGCGCACCCTGCGGCTTGCTACGCTTCTGCCGGGAGGAGAAATTACCCTGGGTTTCCTCCAGCTCGTCCTCGACGTATAGCAGTCCCTTCCGTGACCGTTCAAAGTTACAGCGGCACTGAAAGATGCACGACCGCTTTTCACCCTTAGGACAGTTGCAGCATCCCCCTGGTCAGGCGATCCACATTCAGAGGCTTGGCATAACTCATAGTTACGACGGTTTTAGTGTCCCGGGGTCGCGCGATCCCCTTCTGCCACCACCTGCCAAGCGAAGTCAATTGGGGGAAGCCGGATTCACTTAACGACCGGCTTGCTAACCTAACATCCCGCAGCGATTCACTTAACAACGGCGGCGGGAAAGGGCGTCAAACGGGGCCTAAAGCAAGTGTCTGGCATAGCCACAGAAATTTGGGGCGCAACCGTGGCCGTAAGCCGAGGACTGCCTGCACACGGCCTGAGAACATCTGGAAATCTCTCCGCCTGCCGGATCGGCACGCTACTTATTTATTTATTTATTTATTTATTTATAATAAACTTGTTATTTATTTATAGTAACTTGTACTGACTCCTTGGCGAAAGCTTTGTCTTGATTGTGTCGGAAACGCTTTCTTCTCTTGCAGCCTGCAAGTGCAACGGCCACGCCTCCGTCTGCAACGCCAACACCGGGAAGTGCTTCTGCACCACCAAAGGGATCAAAGGAGAGGAGTGCCAGCTGTGAGTGCCAGCCGCTTGGAAAGACCCGGGCAGCCCGTGACCCCCCTGCGCTTCTGTCCTTGGGGGGGGGTGTCCATAAGCACCGAGGAGGAGAACCTCTGTGGCTCAGGGTTGGAAGGAGGGGAGGGCCTGGGGGGGGGTTGCTGTCTGAGCCTGGGGGTTTTCTGGCAGACGTTTCATCACAAAACTGGAGTTGGGGGGAGGAGGAGGAGGAGGAGGAAAGACAGCTGTGGGGTCCTTGGTGCTCTCTGAGCTGGGTGGGTTTCATGCAGACGTTTCATCACCCAACTAGGGAACATCATCAGTGCTAGAAGGGAGTGGAGAGGAGGAGGAGGAGGAGGAGGAGGAGGAGGAGGACTGTTGGGTCCTTGGTGCTCTCTGAGCTTGCTGGTTTTCTTGCAGACGTTTCATCACCCAACTAGGGAACATCATCAGTGCTAGAAGGGAGTGAGGAGGAGGAGGAGGACTGTTGGGTCCTTGGTGCTCTCTGAGCTTGGTGGTTTTCTTGCAGACGTTTCATCACCCAACTAGGGAACGTCATCAGTGCTGGAAGTGGGAGGGGGTGTCCCATGAGTGCTTTAGTAACAGTACCGTAATCAATAACCCTGGTAGTACTGATGATGTTAACTAGTTGGGTCATGAAAGAAAACAGCCAAGCTCGTGAGAGCATCAAGGAGCCCACAGTCCTCCCCCTCCCCTTCCCCCTGCTCCCCCTCCTCTTCCTCCCCTTCCCCCTCCCCCTGCTCCCCTTCCTCCTCCTCCTCCTCCTCTCCCCTTCTCCTTCTTTTCCACTCTGCAAAACCCTCTCGCTTCTAGCACTGAGGGTGTTCCCTAGTTGGGCGATGAAACGTCTGCAAGGAAACCACCCAACTCAAAAGAGCACCAAGGGACCTCACAGTTGTCCTCCTCCTCCTCCTCCTCCTCCTCCTCCTCCTCCTCCTCCCCCTCCCCCTCCCCCTCCTTCTCTTCCTCCTCTTCCTCCCCTCCCTGTCTTCCTCCTCCTATCTCTTATTCTGTATCAGGGGAGACGCCCCCACCTCCAACTGCTTACAGAGTTCCCGCCTAAGAAAAGTTCGTTGCGCAATCTGCCTATTGCGTGCACAAGTTATATGGGCAACCTCCTCCGTTATGTGCACATTAGGGGACCCTCGTGACGAAATTCTGCCGCCTCTCACCGTAAAGCAGGGAGAATAAAATCCCAGAAGGATGATAGGGTTGGCCCAGCTGTGTCATCTGCTGAAAGAATAGGACACAGAACCATAGGACCGGAAGGGACCTTGGAGGTCATCTAGTCCAACCCTCTGCTCAAGGCAGAAATCCCTGTACCAACCAGGTCAAATGGCTTGCCCAGGCTATTTTTAAAAAAAAACGTTTAGTGACGGAGCACCCATCGCTTGTTCCCTTTCCTAACTTCCCCTTTTTTCCTAATTCAGAGATTTCCAGGAGAGGGCCGTAAGGCGTCCCCTCCTTTCGCCCGGGCTCGCTTCCTACCTGCCCCTCCTCTTCTCCCGTTGGGTGAAGGATCGAAACACACCCGGTGCAGAATTAATTTGCACTTTCCTTGCTCTTAACCGGGTAGCTCAATTTCACGAGATAATCTATCGTATTATGTCGGCTTCCTTAAATGGTAGCCACAAAAAATTTGGCTTGTTAGCCGGGTTGGTTGCAAGGGGAAAAAAAAGGGCTCCAGGTAGCAGAATGAGAACCGGAGACGTGTGTACGTTTGTGAGTGTGTAAAGACGGTGCCTACCCAGTACAAAGGGATGCGGTGGCTCAGTGGGTTGGGACGCTGAGCTTGTCGATCAGAAGGTCGGCAGTTTGGCGGGTCGAATCCCGATTGCCGCGTAACAGAGTGAGCGCCTGTTACTCGTCCCAGCTTCTGCCAACCTAGCAGTTCAAAAGCACGTAAAAATGCAAGTAGAAAAATAGGGACCACTATGGTGGGAAGGTAACAGTGTTCCGTGCTAGTCATGCCGGCCACATGACCACGGAGACGTCCTCGGACAAGCGCTGGCTCTTCGGCTTTGAAACGGAGATGAGCACCGGCCCCTAGAGTCGGAAACGACTAGCACGTGTGTGCGGGGGAACCTTTACCTTTACCTTTACTTAGTACAGGTGCTCCTCGGCTTACAAGCGTTTGTTTAGCGAATGTCCGAAGTTACGACGGCCCTGCCGAAAGGGACCAATGACCCTTTTCCACACTTAAAGACCGTTGTAGCATCCCCACGGTCAAGGGGTCAACATTCAGATGCTTGGCAACGGGCGTGTACAACACTCGCCTTGTCCCGGGGGTCAGGCGACGCCCTCATTTGTAACCTTCCCAAGCCGCCTTCTGACAAGCAAAAGCCGATGGGGCAGGCCGGATTCGCTTAACGCCTGCACGATTCACTTAACAACCGCAGCGATTCGCTGAACAGCTGTGGCAAGAAAGGTCTTAAAAACGGGAGAAAGCTCCTGGGGAAGAACGACGAAGTGATTTTTCTTCCCTCAGCCCCGGAAAAGTTGGGTCGTAAGTCGAGAATTACCTGTTATCAGGAAGATAACTCTTGACTTTTATCTGCTTCTAAAAAAAACACAAAAAACCCCAAACCCCTGGTGCTGCTACTCCAGGTTGTTCCCGGGAAGAACAAATCAACTAGGGCAGGGGTCGGCAACCTCGGCTCTTTTATGACTCGTGGACTTCAACTCCCAGAATTCCTGAGCCAGCATAGCTGGCTCAGGAATTCTGGGAGTTGAAGTCCACGAGTCATAAAAGAGCCAAGGTTGCCTACCCCTGGCCTAGGCCGCTTTATGACTTGTGGACTTCAACTCCCACAATTCCTGAGCCAGCCATGCTGAGGGGAAAGGGAGAGGTTTCCAAGCTGAGCCAGGCTGGCTCAGGAATTCTGGGAGTTGAAGTCCACGAGTCATAAAAGAGCCGAGGTTGCCTACCCCTGAATTAGGGCAATAGACTTCAACTCCCAGAATTCCTGAGCCAGCATGGGGAATTATAGCCCCTTCATGACTTGTGGACTTCAACTCCCAGAATTCCTGAGCCAGCCACGCTGAGGGAAAAAGGAATGGTTTCCAAGCTGAGCCATGCTGGCTCAGGAATTCTGGGAGTTGAAGTCCTCAAATCATGAAGAAGCCATAGTTCCCCCATGCTGGCTCAGGAATTCTGGGAGTTGAAGTCCACGAGTCATAAAAGAGCCAAGGTTGCCTACCCCTGGCCTAGGCCGCTTTATGACTTGTGGACTTCAACTCCCACAATTCTTGAGCAAGCCATGCTGAGGGGAAAGGGAGAGGTTTCCAAGCTGAGCCATGCTGGCTCAGGAATTCTGGGAGTTGAAGTCCACGAGTCATAAAAGAGCCGAGGTTGCCGACCCCTGAACTAGGGGAATAAAAGTGGCTCTTTTCGTGTAGCCGAGAGAATTACGACTAGTAGAAGCCCACTGCTTTGGATGCTTTTTTTTTCCCCCTCCAGGTGTGAAGTCGAGAATCGATACCAAGGCAACCCTCTGAAAGGCACCTGCTACTGTGAGTGGAAATTACATTTTCTTACCCCCCCTCCCCCCCCAGAGTTCGGGATTTATAGATCTAGCAGGAGAGGGGGGGGGGAAAGGCTGGGTTGGTCTTTTGAAGTGCCTTTTCCGGAGATTTTCTGTCAAGGTCACGGAGCTCATGTCCCTCTCTGCGTCTTCCTTTCATCCTCCTCCCTTTCCCACTT
Source organism: Vipera berus (assembly GCF_964194415.1). NCBI lineage: Eukaryota > Metazoa > Chordata > Lepidosauria > Squamata > Viperidae > Vipera > Vipera berus. The sequence continues at coordinate 3,111,700 of NC_138209.1, read as the reverse complement.
CACCTGCTTTCAGGTGAAATTAAGGGAGTTAGGGTTTTTATTGTTGGGACTGTTGGGTTTTTATTTTTTATAGCCTGCCCAGAGTCACTGAAAGTGAGTGGGCGGCCATATAAATTTTGATGATAAGATAAGATAGAAAAGGATGGATGGATAGATTAGATAGATAGAAAAAGATGGATAGATAAGAGATAGATAAGATAGATAGATAGATAGATAGATAGATAGATAGATAGATAGATAGATAGATGATAGATAGATAGATAGATAGACAGACAGACAGACAGACAGACAGACAGACAATGGGTGGATGGATAGATGAATTGATAGATGGATATAGATGATAGATGGATAGATAGATAGATAGATAGATAGATAGATAGATAGATAGATAGATAGATAGATAGATAGAAAAAAGAGAAAGAAAGAAAAATAGGGTGGATGGATGGATAGGAAGATAGATAAAAGAAGGATGGATGGATAGATAAGATAAAAAAGATGGATAGATAGAAAAGGATGGATAGATAAGAGAGATAGGATAGAAAGAAGAAAAAAGAAAAGAAAGAGAAAAATAGGTGGGTGGATGGATAGATGGATAGGAAGATAGATAAGAGAAAAGGATGGTTGGATAGATAGATAAGACAGACAGACGGGTGGATAGGAATATATATATATATATATGTTTTCTGAGGTTTTCGCGGGTGTTCATATGTGGATCTTTGGTTATTCGGGTTTTTCCCCGCGTAGAACTAAAGGTGTAGGGGCGACGTTTCGACGGAATCCCATCCGTCATCATCAGGCCTGATGATGACGGATGGGATTCCGTCGAAACGTCGCCCCTACACCTTTAGTTCTACGCGGGGAAAAACCCGAATAACCAAAGATCCATATATATATATATATATATATATATATATATATATATATATATATATATATATATATATATATATATATATATATATATATATATATATATATATAGAGAGAGAGAGAGAGAGAGAGAGAGAGAGAGAGAGAGAGAGAGAGAGAGAGAGAGAGAGAGAGAGAGAGAGAGAGAGGAAGATAGATAGGAAGATAGATAGAAAGACGGATGTACAGACAGACGGATAGATGGAAGAATGTATACAGGGACTGCTTGAGAATATGATTGTAAAGGAGCTTGCGCATCACAGACGTACGTCCCAACGGTCGTAAATTGGGTCAGTCCGCCGGAGAAATTAAATGCCCGCCAGAACAAACTGGTCTTAAGGAGAGGGATGGGAATCCCAGAGATCCAGACGCCCGTCCCGTGTTGGCAGGGCTGGGCTCCTCCCGAGCCGGGCTCCATCCCCAATCATCGGGATTCCTTCCGTGTCTCTGACGGCGTCAGTCCGTGAAAGGAGATTAAACACGCCACTAGCCGTGTCTGTTCCGCTGGATTGTCGAAAGCGCTTTCTTCTACTCAAGAAAACAGCAAGTGCTTTTTCATAGGGCCGTGTCTGAGACGAAGCACGGCGGGGTCTTGCAGCCCTGGTCTTCCAGCAGCCTTCGCTGACCCCACCCCGGTGCCTCGACATAGCAATAAGGCTTATACAGGCAGTCCTCCCCTTACGACACTTCGTTTAGTGACCATTCGAAGTTACAACGGCACTGAAAAAACGGGACTTGGGACCGTTTCCCCCCACACACACACACTCGGAGCATCCCCGCGGTCCCATAATCAAAATTCAGATGCTCGGCAATTGACTCGCATTTATGACGGTTGCAGTGTCCCGGGGTCATGCGGTCCCCTTTTGCGACCACCGGAGAAGCAGAGTCAAGGGGGGGGGGGCGGCCCGCTTAACAACCGAACAACTGCAGGCGGTCGCACAACAGGCGGGGCGAGGAAGGCCATAAAATGGGGCAAAACTCACTTAACGACCGTCTCACTCAGCAACAGAAAATGCCGTAAGTCGAGGACTACCTGTGCCAATTGATCTCCTAACTCTTCTCTTGTTCTGCTTCCGCGCAGACACCCTCCTGATTGACTATCAGTTCACCTTCAGTCTGTCCCAAGAAGACGACCGCTATTACACGGCCATCAATTTTGTGGCAACCCCGGAAGAGGTTGGTGAGGGCGCTCAGCGGAGCACCGGGTTGTGTCCGTAAAGGTCTCGGCTGTTGTGGGCCCTCAAAATGTATTGTGTGGAGAGCAGCAAGCAGAACTTTCCTGACAGTGAGAACAGTTGACCAGTGGAACTACCTGCCTCCAGAAGTTGGGGACGCTCCATCACTGGAAGGTCTTAAGAAGAGACTGGACAGCCATATTGTCTGAAATGGTATAGGGTTTCCTGCCTGAGCAGGGGGTTGGACTAGATGACCTCCAAGGTCCCTTCCAACTCTGTTATTCTGCTCTGCTCTGCTCTGATTTTAGTCTAATGAATGAATAAACCTTTATTGTCAAAGTACAACCATGTATACATTGAGATTAGCTGAGCCTCCCTTCGTGCTCCCACCCCCCAACTCACAATGACAACAAACCTCCATCTTAGACTAGTCTAGTCCAGTCCAGTCCAGTCCAATCTAGTCCAGTCCAGTCCAGTCCATTATCTGAAATGGTGTAGGGTTTCCTGCCTGAGCAGGAGGTTGGACTAGATGGCCTCCAAGGTCCCTTCCAACATTGTTAATTCTGTTCTGTTCTGTTCTGCTCTGCTCTGATTCTAGTCTAGTCTAGTCCAGTCCAGTCCATTATCTGAAATGGGATAGGATTTCCTGCCTGAGCAGGGGGTTGGACTAGATGGCCTCCAAGGTCCCTTCCAACATTGTTAATTCTGTTCTGTTCTGTTCTGCCCCCATTTCTTGTTGCAGCAATGGCAAAATGACCGTTTATAAAAGGTGTCTTAAGTCTTCTTGTTAGAATACCTCCAGAGAACACATGAAATTTATACGCAGTACAGGCAGTCCTCGACTTACAACAGTTCATCTAGCGACCGTTCAAAGTTACAACGGCACTGAAAAAAGTGACTTATGACCGTTTTTCACACTTACAATCTTCATAGCATCTCTGTGATCGTGTGATCAAAATTGTTATGTGGGGGCTGAAAAGATTCTCAGTCAGATGGGTGAGAATTCAGACAGCTGTACCCCTTGGAGGGAATTTTGCCCGGGACCCCTTCAGGCGGTCCTTGACTTAACAACCATTCGTTTAGTGACGGCACTTGAGAAAAAGAGACAGGACCATTTTTCACACTGAACGACCGTCGCAGCATGGCCACGTTCACGTGATCAAAATTCGGACACCTGGCAACCGGTTCACGTATACGACGGTCGCAGCGTCCCAGGGGTCCGCATGATCCCCTTTGGCGACCATCAGGCAAGCAAAGTCAATGGGGGAAGCCAGATCCGCTTAACGACCGTCTAGCTACCTTTAACAGCTGCAGTGATTCCCTTGACCAATGTGGCAAGGAAAGTCGTCAAACGGGGCAAGATTCACTTAGCAAATGTCTCACTTAATGATGAAAAAAATTGGGGTTCGATTGCGGTTGTAAGTCGAGGACTTCCTGTATTTCAATATCTGAGTCCGGACACCTCTCCCGTAGCATCTAGATTCCGAAAGCCAACACATTTATAACGTGTTTTCCAGCCGCTTGGTTTTACGGGTGCCTGTTTGTCTGCTTTCATTGTCATCCCGTTTTTTGTCTTCATTCCCGCTTTGCTTCCCGAACTGTCTGAAGATCAGTTTCCTTGAAAAATGAGACATAACAGTCACGGTGCCGACAGATGAAACTCTTCAAAGAACTTCGAGGCATTGCTTGCCTTAAAAAGAATCTTTATTTGAGTAGCATTGCTTCGGCACGTACACAGTTGAAGCCAAAATCTTGAGTTGCTCATAGCAGATAGTATCAAAGCACAATTCCCTCAAATAAATTCAGAATTACATATCACATTCCTTTCTCTCTCTCTCTCTCGCTGATCTAGCCATTGATAAAATGTATTCCAAATTCTCTGGTAAACTGAATGCTCTTTTAATCTCTAAAGTTAATCTATCCATATTGTTTATGACGATTTACTATACTAATTATTGTTATCAATTATTACTTTTTCTATTTCTATTTCTATTTCTATTTCTATTTCTATTATTTCTATTTCTATATATATATATATATATATATATATATATATATATATATATATATATATATATATATTTTTACCCAGACAATACGCCGTTTGCCAAATATTGAATGTTATCGGGGGAAACCTCAACCCTTACCCCCAACTTTCCCTGTACCCTAACCCTAATTCCCACCCCCTTACCCCCCCTTCCCAACCTTATAAAACTAATAACTTTTTTTCAAAAAGAAAAAGAAAAAGAAAAGCACAATTCCCTCCTCCAGTTAACTGTCATAAATCACATTCCCCAATTAGTTTAAAGCAGGGGCTTCCCCTCCAGTTCTTCAGCCCGCCATTTCTTATCATCTCTTATTTCAATAACCTTGGTTCTCACACTAGGCTCGGTATTGTTATGTCTAGCTAAACTCTCGTGCACCTTCCTCCCCCCAGCATCTATTGTCAAAGCCAAAACACTCGTTGACAAATAGCTTATATTAAACCGTAACAGCGCATTGTTTTTCACACGGTGGAGGGAGATGGGAAGCTGGGGTCCACTTTATTCGTACCGAAAGGATGCCGACGGTTTGTGTAGAAGTTGCCAGATGCTTAAAGTGGCTAATCCCTCTTTTTCTCTCTCCTTTCCTCAAAACCAGCCAAACCGAGACCTGGATATGTTCATCAACGCTTCGAAAAACTTCAACCTGAACATCACTTGGTCGACCAGCTTTGTAGGTGAGGAACGCTCCCTTCCACGGGTAGTCCTCGAATTAACGACCGTTCCTTTAGTGACTGTTCACAGTTGCAACGGCACTCCCCAAAGGGACTTGAACAACCCTTTTTCACACTTAACGACCGTTTGCAGCAGCATCACCCCGGATCAGAATTCAGACGCTCGGCAAGTGATTCGTATGTATGACGGTCGCAGCGTCCCCCGGGGTCACGTGATCCCCTTTTGCGACCTCCTGAGAAGCGAAGTCAATGGGGAAGCCAGAGTCGCTTAACGACCGTGCTGCTAGCTTAACGACCGCAGGGATTCACCGAACAACTGTGGCAAGGGAAGTTGTAATATGGGGCAAAACTCGCTTAACAAATGCCTCGCTTAGCAACAAAAATTGGGGGCTCAGCTGTGGACGTACGTCGAGGACTAACTGTAGAACATAACAGCTTCTTTATATGCAAAGCACTCTTTTTTCTCTCATTGAGTCGGGGATTTAATAGGTTTCTACGCTGAACAAATAACCTACAGGTGGTTCTTGACTTACGACTGCAACTTAGCCCGGCAAATTTCTATTGCTAAGCAAGGCTCTCTCTGAAGGAGACAGGTGGTTAAAAATATAACAACTGTGAATGAAAGAATGAATAAATGAATGAGTGAAGGAAGGAAAAAGAAACAGGGAAAAAAGAAAGAAGAAAAAAGGAAGGGAGGAAGGAAAAAAGGAAGGAAGGAAGGAAAAAAAGGAAGGAAGGAAGGAAAAAGGGAGGAAGGAAGGAAAAAGGGAGGAAAGAAGGAAAGGAAAGGAAGGAAGGAAAAAGGAAGGAAAAAAAGGAAGGAAGGAAAAAAACAGTTCAGTCATGCTCCATTTTATGACCTTTGGGCTATGGTTGTTAAGCAGATCACTACAGCTATAATGAATCATGCAGTCATTAAATGAAACTGACTTCGCCTCCATTGAGTGCTTATCTTTTTTCACCGCCATTTTGATTTTGAATGGTCATGAAACGAAAGGTTATGAGGACTCCCTGTACGTTTGACTTTGAGCCAATCACCAGGAGACAGTGAGTTCTAGTCCAGCCTTAAGCATAAAAGTTCCCCATACTGGCTCAGGAATTCTGGGATTTGAAGTCCACAGGTCATAAAGGGACCTTAGTTGCCCATGCCGGCTGGGGAATTCTGGGAGTTGAAGTCCATAGATCTTAAAGGCCTTGGTCAGGGTTCTTCAAATTCGGCCTTTTTATGACTTGTGGACTTCAACTCCCAGAATTCCTCAGCCTGGCTCAGGAACCCTGGGAGTTGAAGTCCACAGGTCATAAAGGGAGCTTAGTTGCTTATGCCGGTTGGGGAGTTCTGGGAATTGAAGCCCACAGATCTTAAAAGCCTTGGTTCAAACTCGGCCCTTTTATGACTTGTGGACTTCAACTCCCAGAATTCCTCAGCTTGGCTCGGGAGCCCTGGGAGTTGAAGTCCACGAGTCATAAAGGGGCCTTAATTGCCCATGCCGGCTGAGGAATTCTGGGAGTTGAAGTCCAAAAGACATAAAGCCCCAGCCTGGCTTTAAAATGTTAGTGTGCGGCCATTTTCCTCACTGAGGCACGTTCAGTTTGATCTATCACCGAACCCTTTGGCCACCTCTTCACTTTCTGACAGGAAGTGAGAAGGTTTCCTTGGGGGTTTTTCTAAGCGTGTCCAGAAACGTTACTGCGAAAATTTAAGCTGTCAGCTCTCTCTTAAGACATAAACATCAAGCAAACACCGAGTAGCAACTCAGCAATTGAGAAGGTGTTTAAAATGTCAAGATCTTTTTACCATTCGCGCCTGGGATGTTGCTGGAGATCGGCCCACAAGGAGGGGCTGTTTAGTCTACAGCCAGTCCTTGCTTTACAGCCATTTGTTTAATAATAATAATAATAATAATAATAATAATAATAATAATAATAATAATAATAATAATAATAATAATAATAATAACAATAACAATAATAATAATAATATAAAATAATAATAATAATAATAATAATAATAATAATAATAATAATAATAATAATAAATAATAAAAAATAATAATAATTTAATAATAATAATAATAATAATAATAATAATAATAATAATAATAATAATAATAATAATAATAATAATACCTGGTTGATACCTAGGATGTTGGCAGCAACCCGTGTCAACCATTAGTGCCAGTCACTTTGAATGTTCAGTTGACTGAGGTTCATGTTTAATGAATAAAAGTTATATGGTGAATGCTCCAACACTGGAGGTTTTTAAGAAGAGACTGGACAGCCATTTGCCTGAAATGGTATAAGGTTTCCTGCCTGAGCAGGGGGTTGGACTAGATGACCTCCAAGGTCCCTTCCAACTTTATATATTATTATTATTATTATTATTATTATTATTATTATTATTATTATTATTATTATTATTATTATTATTATTATTATTTAATGATGATGATGATGATGATGTTGGAAGGGACCTTGGAGGTCATCTAGCCCAACCCCCTGCTCAGGCAGGAAACCTTGTACCATTTCGGACAAATGGCTGCTCAGTCTCTTCTTAAAAGCCTCCAGTCATGGAGCATTCACAGCTTCTGGAGGCAAGGAGTTCCACTGGTTAATTGTCCTCGCCGTCAGGAAGTTCCTCCTTAGTTCCCGGTGGCTTCTCTCCTTGATTCGTTCCCATCCGCTGCTTCTTGTCCTGCCTTCCACAAACCCTAACCCTTCTGCAAACGAAGAAGCTGGAATTGGTGGGGACGAGATCAGGATGCCGAAGACGTCGAAAGACAGCTCAGTTCTTACCTCGGTGCCTTAACAGCTGCAAGGTTCGCAACGGCGCCAAACTCACTTAAGAACCCTTCCCTTGGGTAGCGACAGGAATGTGGGCCTTCCTTGGGGATTTAAGGCAGGGACGACCTGTATGACATTGATGATTTGGCTGTCCTCCATAGAACGGCTCCGATTGGTCCCTCAGCAGTTCTCCCAGCCACCCTGGGTGGTAGATGGAAGTTTTGACAGGTGTCAACCGGGTCGACAGCCCTGAGCGATTGAATGACAGTGTCCCTCTACATCCCCCAAAGGTCCCGACGTTCGTGTCCGTTCTCATTTCCTGTCTTCTTTTTCATTTAAATTCCCCCGAAAGCTGGTACGCAGGCCGGAGAGGAGATCCCGGTGGTGTCGAAAAACCAGGTCAAGGAATATAAGGACAGCTTCTCCAACGAGAAATTTGATTTCCGCAACAGCCCCAACATCACTTTCTTCGTCTACGTCAGCAACTTCACCTGGCCGATAAAGATACAGGTGAGAGACTCCCACGCTTGACCGTTAGGGCTGCGGTTCCGCCGGATGTTTGATGTTTGGATTGGGCCTTTTCGTTCAGCTCTCCGGTCCCTTCCCGAGGAACCGGGGGAGGAAAATCTGGTGGTGTGTGGTGTGTGGTGGTGTCACAGGATGGGAAACTGTGCCGAGGAACAGCTGATTCTTCTTTTCGATTCGTTGCACAGTCAGCTTAGAGGTTGAGAGGTGGTTTGGCATTTATTTTTTTTGTCCACCTATCGGGTCCTTCCCGAGGGACTGGGATAGGCAGATGTGGAGGGGTTAAAGGTTAAATGTATCGTCATCGGTTGTAAGCTGCTCCGAGTAGTGCTGCCTTTTGCAATTGACTATTTGTGATTTTTGTCAATAGGGCTCATGAAGAGAATAGAATAGAATGGCATAGGATAGGATAGGATAGAAACAATAGAATAGAAACGAATAGAAACGAATGGAATAGAATAGAATAGAATAGAATAGAATAGAATAGAATAGAATAGAATAGAATAGAATAGAATAGAATAGAATAGAATAGAATAGAATAGAATAGAATAGAATAGAACTGGAAGGGACCTTGGAGGTCATCTAGTCCAGCCCCCTGCTCAAGCAGGAGAACCTACCCCATCTCAGACAGGTAAATGTCTAGTCTCTTCTTAAAAACCTCCAGGGATGGAGCACCCACAACTTCTGGTGGCAAGCTGTTCCACTAGTTAATTGTCCTCACAGTCAGGAAGTTTCTCCTTAATTCCAGGTTGTTTCTCTCCCCGATCAGTTTCCAACTGTTGCTTCTCATCCTGCCCTGTCCAGAATAGAATAGAATAGAATAGAATAGAATAGAATAGAATAGAATAGAATAGAATAGAATAGAATAGAATAGAATAGAATAGAATAATAGAATAGAAAATAGGAAAGAATAAGAATAAGAATAGAATAGAATAGAATAGAATAGAATAGAATAGAATAGAATAGAATAGAATAGAATAGAAAATATGAAATGGAATAGAATAGAAAATATGGAATGGAATGGAATGGAATAGAATAGAATAGAATAGTTGGAAGGGACCTTAGAGGTCTTCTAGTCCAGCCCCCTGCCCAAGCAGGAGAACCTATCCCATTTCAGACAAATGGTTGCCCATCTTACAAAAAGTTACAGCGGGTGGCATATATATATGACAGATGTTAACAAAAAAGAAAGCGGAGTCATCTCAATATCTCACTAGACTCCCAAGCTTGATGATGTAGCCGTATTTTGAGGGCTTCCAAAAAAACCAACAGAGATGCAGCTAATATCACTTCTCCCTGTTTGTGTGTGTGTATGTCTGTGTGTTTGTGTATGGGATATTCCCTTAGGTGGGCACTATGGCACAGAAGACCCACTTCCTGGGACACCGCATCCTCACACTGTAGCTTCCTAACAATAGGATCCTAACACAGGGGTCCCCAACCCCCGGGCCGTGGACCGGTAGCGGGCCACGGCACGCCAGCAACCGGTCCGCACAAACAAGCAAAGCCCCATCCACGGGATGCAGGCAGCACACAAAACCAGGCACCCTTCGGTCCGTGGAAAAACCTCTCTCCACGGAACCGGTCCCTGGTGCCCCAAAACTTGCCCAGCATGGCTGGCTGAGGAATTTTCTCGAAGTCCAGAAATCTTAAAAGTTGCCAAGTTTGGACAGCCCTGGAAAAATGTGGTTGCGTAAGAGGTTCCCGGGCAAAGTAAACCTAGCATTTCTGCGTGTCACAGAGTTTGTTTGTTTTTTTAACTCTGTGGTGCCGATGGAAGGGGTTCCACGTTGCGTAGAAGCGCTTTGTCGGTTTAGACGGTGGTCTTAACTCAGCCCCCGGAATAAATGAAGCTTCCTTTTTCCCTCGGTTTAACCCATCTCCTCTCCATTTCCTTTCCCTTCCTCTGTTGTCTGCTTTGTGTCAAATTTCAGACTGTGTTCTTCCACCGTTCCATTCCTGACGTAATCTGACCATTGCGCCAATATCTGTTTCATGTGCTGCCGTGGATATGACAAGGCAAAGCAGGCTTAAAAGAGGCATGAAGGATGGACTTCACTGAGCAGGGGACATGGTCTGGTCTCCACTGGTCAATTTCGGGCAAGGCTGAGTGGCAAAGCCCAGTGCTTCTCTTAAGGAAAGTCTAGACCAGGGGTAGGCAACCTCGGCTCTTTTAGGACTCACGGACTTCAACTCCCAGAATTCCTGAGTCAGCATAGCAGGTCTGCGCGGAGGAACGGAGACCTGGGGAGGTTTGGGGAGGCGCCCAAACCTCCCCAAACGTCGGCAGGAGGAACGGAGACCTGCCGACGTTTGGGGAGGTTTGGGGAGGTGCGCGCGCACCTCCCCAAACTTCGGCAGGTCTCCGGACGGCGGCGGCTTGGGAGAGGTGCGCGCGATCCTGGAAGCACCGAAGCCTCGGCCGCGCGCAAGTCCTCGGTAAGCTCCGGGCGGTCACTTGCTTCGCGTCTCCTGAGGGAAGGGGGGGCGACTGGAGCGGGCGTGTTTCCTCGCCTGCTGGGCGCCGCAATTTGCCCGGGGAACGCGCGGGCCCCGAATGGCAGCGTGGAGCGAGGAAGCGGACAGCCAGGGCTTCCCCGAGAGCCGCGGCCACACAGGGTATTCCTGTGTATTCAGGCTTGCAAAATGGCGGATCGAGCCTCTGCTGGCGGCAGAGGCTTGCAGAGCGCGGATCCAGCCTCCGCCGGCGGCGGAGGCTTGCAGAACGGCGGATCGGCTTATACTCGAGTCAACAACTTTTCCCAGTTTTGGGGGGTGAAATTGGGGGTCTCGGCTTATACTCGAGTCGGCTTATACTCAAGTATATACGGTATATATCGTAGAGGATTATTGTGTGTGTGTGTTCGTGCGTGTGTGCATGTGTGTGTGTGTGTGTGTGTGTATATAAAAGGGCACTGTATTGTTAGGGACCAATTCCTGACTTCATCTTTCCGCTGTAGCTTTTTTCTTGGCTCCTTTCCCTTGGTTTCTTTTAAGAAGTTTGCAGCTTCTAAATGCCCTTTTTGTGCTCTTCATATTTGTATCCTGGCCAGTGCCGAACTTTTCCCCTCCTCCTCCTCCTCCGAAACCTTGCTCCACCTCTGTTTAAAACCACTTCGGTTCCGTTTGAAAGGGCATCGGGGTTGATGTGTCTCCCTGCTTCCTGCATTTAAAAAATTGAGACAGCCAAATGTAGATCCTATTTTTTTTAAAAAAAAAAAAAATAATTAGAAATTTGGGGTTCGGATTGGTCCCGCCGAAGTCCCTCTGGCTTGTAGCCACTCCATCATGAACTTCACTTAAGTTGGTCACCTTTTCTCTGAGGACCACAGGTAAGTTCTCGTCCACTTCTTGATACTCCTCTGGTCCTTTTCTATGTGTTTGATCGGGCCGCTTCGAAAGTGCCTGATTTAAAGAGGAAATCTAGCTTGCCGCCGTCTCGTTGGCCTTGGTAAGTTCCGCCTGCCTCTTTTCCTTCTGGAGTGTCGTCCTTGGAAACGGGTTTTTCTAGAAAAATCTGATCCAGCCGAGCCAGCAAGATGCTGAATGAACTTTGCAAAAGTTTAACGTTGGGAAGCAGTTGTGACCAGAGATGGGAAGGCCTGGGGGGGTGAGGGGGTGGGGGGGAATGGGAAAATTGGGGGAAGAAACAGGGTCCCCCCATTTTTCCCCCAAAGCTGTTTGGGAGGGGGGAAAGGGGGAAAAATCTGGTTTTTTTTCCCCTTCAATTTTCCCAACAACACCCCTGCCCCTCCAGTCCTTTCCATCGTGTTTGATGTTATAACTACTTGAAATCTATCTGGTGGTCAGTGGGAGCGGCTGTTAAGACAGGATAATTCTTCCTTTATTTGGCCACCACAGTGTCAAAAAGACGCTGAGCCTCTCTAGAAAGAGTGCAGAGAAGAGCAACAAAGATGATCAGGGGACTGGAGGCTCAAACATATAAGGAACGGTTGCTGGAATTGGGTAGGTCTAGTTTGATGAAAAGAAGAACTAGGGGTGACAGGATAGCAGTCTTCCAGTATCTCAGGAACTGCCCCAAAGAAGAGGGAGTCAAGCTATTCTCTTCCCCTGTCTTCCCATCCTCCTCTTCTTCCTCCTCCTCCTCCTCCTCCTCTGATCCACAAATCCAACTCCCTTCTAGCACTGATGATCTTACCTAGTTTGATAATGAAATGAGAGAACCAAGGACCCCATAGTTGTCGTCGTCGTCGTCCTCCTCCTCTTTCTTGTTCTCCTTCTTCTCCTCCTCCTCCTCTTCCTGATGAAGTTACCTAGTTGGGTAGTGAGACGTCTGCAAGAAAACAGCCAAGCTCAGAGAGCACTAAGCACCGCAAAGATATACACCCCATTTAAAGGAACACGGGAAAGATGTAAAACCAATTGAGAAGCCAGCAAGCCAGCTGCAAAAAGAATGAAAAATTTTCATTATTCCTTGTCTGTGCAATCTCCGACAGAACGTGGCTTCCCGAGCCGTCGAGAGGTGGCTTGACGTTAACGCCGGAGATGTGTGATGCCTTAAAGAAGAGGGGAGATTTCTAATTTGGACTGCGTTACGATCCGGCCTCGATGAATTTAAATTCACGCCACCATCCATGGGAACGCAGAGCTCCGAAGTTGCTGCCGGATTCGGCTTGTCAAATACGTTTGGCCCGCTTAGGCGTTTTTATCTGCGGACGTCCTTTTGCCGAGAATCCGTTTTGCTCAGCAGGCTTTTGCATGATTGTAATTAGCCCATTCAAACAAGAAGTTATTAAAAATGTAATTAGTAAACAGAACGTGCTTTTTATTTCACTGGCTTTATTTGTCTGGCAGATAATAGCTGGCTAATTACTTTCCTCAACGGTTATTTTGAGGAGGGAGGGGGAAAAAAAATCTTTTGTATTGGACCCGTCTTTCATATTGCTAAAATTGTAGGCTGGTGCAGAAATAGCACAGATACGATTTACTTATTTAGCATCAAAGGGTAGACAGCCCATTTTAAACAAATTTGGTCTGTGTGTGCGCGCGCCTCATGTCGCAGAAAAACTAAATATTCCATTTTTTAGGCATGGCTTAACAGCAAATCAAAGGCAGCGCCACAATACCGAAGAAGTCCTCGATTTACAACTGTAACGGAGTTACCCAAGAGTTCTGTTGCTAAGCGAGACAGTTTTCCCCCCATTTTACAACTGCATTGGTTCAGTTAGTGATTCGGTTGTTAAGTGAATCTGGCTTCCCCCATTGATTTTGCTCATCCGAAAGTCGCAAAAGGGGGATCACGTAATCCCAGGACGCTGTGACCGTCATAAATATGAGTCAGTTGGCTAAGTGTCCAAATTTGGATTGTGTGACCACAGGGGATGCCGCAACGTGAAAAAAACGCCATGAGTTTTTTCAGCGCCGTTGTAACTTGGAACGGACGCTAAGCGAACCATTGTAATTCGAGAACTATCTCCCCGCAATTCATTGTCTTCTTACAGCAGCTTCGATGCGGTGTTCCCACGTGCAAATTACAATAACAACCTGCTAAGATAGCTACTATTTAGGGCCAGGCAACCTCACCTGTAAGTCTGTTCTCCCTCTAGGACAGGGATAGGCAACCTCGGCTCTTTTATGACTCATGGACCTCAACTCCCAGAATTCCTGAGTCAGCTATGCTGACTCAGGAATTCTGGGAGTTGAAGTCCATGAGTCATAAAAGAGCCGAGGTTGCCTACCCCTGCTCTAGGAAAAGGCGAGTTTTTTCCTTCCCTGTCCCGTCTTGTGCGAAGACACAAGACACGTGTGTCTCTGTGGGTGTCTCACAATCTCCGAGATTTCCCGGAGAGAAATCTGGATGAACTAACTCCCTTCTGGAGTCCAATCTGTTGGACGAGATTATTCCTTTCTTCCCAACAGGTTTATTTAAAAAAACAGAAACAAACATAACAGTTTCTAATAGAACTGCGGCGACATCTCTGTTTTATTTTGAGTTGCCTCAATAAGACAATACCTTGGGATCCGTAATTAAGAAGCCCTTTGACAAGTTCATCGAGGAACAACGGGCTCTCCTCCTGGCTGACATCTTTCTGCCGTGAACTTCCCATCTGTTCCCACCAACCATTTTGAACCATCTGTTCAAAAAGCCTCTTCTGTTTAAATGACACAATTTCTCTCTCTCTCTCTCTCTCTCTCTCTCTCTCTCTCTCTCTCTCTCTCTCTCTCTCTCTCTCTCTCTCTCTCTCTCTCTCTCTCTCTCTCTCTCTCTCTCTCTCTCAATAGAATGGAATGGAATAGAATAGAATAGAAATAACAGTAGGAAAGAATAAGAATAGAATAAGAATAGAATAGAATAATGATAAGAATAGAACAGAGCAGAACAGAACAGAACAGAATAGAATAGAATAGAATAGAATAGAATAGAATAGAATAGAATAGAATAGAATAGAATAGAATAGAATAAACAATAGGAAAGTAAGAATAGAATAGAATAGAATAGAATAGAATAGAATAGAATAGAATAGAATAGAATAGAATAGAATAGAAATAACAATAGGAAAGAATAAATAGAATAGAATAGAATAGAATAGAATAGAATAGAATAGAATAGAATAGAATAGAATAGAAATAACAATAGGAAAGTAAGAATAGAATAGAATAGAATAGAATAGAATAGAATAGAATAGAATAGAATAGAATAGAATAGAATAAATAATAGGAAAGTAAGAATAGAATAGAATAGAATAGAATAGAAATAACAATAGAAAAGAATAAGAATAGAATAGAATAGAATAGAATAAACAATAGGAAAGTAAGAATAGAATAGAATAGAATAGAATAGAATAGAATAGAATAGAATAGAATAGAATAGAATAGAATAGAAATAACAATAGGAAAGTAAGAATAGAATAGAATAGAATAGAATAGAATAGAATAGAATAGAATAGAATAGAATAGAATAGAATAAACAATAGGAAAGTAAGAATAGAATAGAATAGAATAGAAATAACAATAGGAAAGAATAAGAATAGAATAGAATAGAATAGAAATAACAATAGGAAAGTAAGAATAGAATAGAATAGAATAGAATAGAATAGAATAGAAATAACAATAGGAAAGTAAGAATAGAATAGAATAGAATAGAATAGAATAGAAATAATAGGAAAGAATAAGAATAGAATAGAATAATGATAAGAATAGAATAGAGCAGAGCAGAGCAGAATAGAATAGAATAGAATAGAAATAACAATAGGAAAGAATAAGAATAGGATAGGGTAGGATAGAATAGAATAATGATAAGAATAGAATAGAATAATGATAGAATAGAATAGTGCTAAGAATACAATAGGAATATAGAATAGAATAGAATATAGAATAGAATGGAAAATAAAATAGAATAGAATATAGAATAGAATAAAATACAATTAGAATAGAATCTAGAATAGAATCTAGAATAGAATCTAGAATAGAATAGAATATAGAATAGTAGAAAATAGAATAGAATAGAGTAGAGTATAGGAGAGTCGGAAGGGACCTTGGAGGTCCAACCCCCCCTTTTGTGGGAACCTTACTCAGTTTACTCGTCCTAAAGTTCTTAACTTCGTCTACCCGTCCCCTCAAGAGTTCTCCTAAAGATCACCTCTCCTCACGAGGACCCAAAAAAATCTCCTCTGCTGCAAAGTCATAAAGCCAGCGAAGCCTCTGAGAATCAGCTTGGAACTAGGCACCAGCGCCAGGGCCAGGCTGTAGCGACAGAGCCATAGGCAGAAGCCGCTCAGTGACGCCTTCCCCGTGCAAGGAAGCAGAGAGCTATCCATCAAAAAGACAACGGCCATCCATCACGGGCCCATCGGCATCCCGAATCCCTGAGCTTATGGCCCCAAAACTAGACGGTGAGCTGGATCAGCAGCCACCTCGAAGCTGAGGATTCATTCTCGCCTGGCGATTCCAGCGGGCAAATTGCCCTTTGCCGCCTCTGGCAGATTTCATCTCCAGTGTAAAAGCAAATGGTTTGAGGCTGCGTGTTAGTACCCTTAATTCTGCTGCCCTGAAAGGAAACGGGCGGTCAGCGCATCGCTTTCTTTTTTCTCCTTTTTACCTTTTCCTCCACCCCCCCCTTCCCCCCCCCCTCCTCCCCTGCTTTCCCGGTATTTTAATTTTTCTTAACGTTTGGACAGACGAATAAGAGAATTTGGGAAGGCAAAAACGAGAGCTAGCAGGGGACTCTTATGCCGAGAAAGGAAAATTACGTGTAGCTCCGGGTTGAAATGAGGGGTCCTTGATGATCTCTGAGCTTGGTGGGGGGGGGGGGGGTTGTGGTTTTTTTTTGCAGACGTTTCGTTACCTAAGTAGGGAACATCCTCAGTGCTAGAAGCGAACGGGGGTTTGTGGAGAGGAGGAGCAGGAGGAGGGCAACAACTACGGGGTCCTTGGGGGTCTCTGAGCTTGGTGATTTCATTGCAGACCTTTTGTGACCCAGCTAGGGAGTGCTTAAAAGGGAGTGGGGTCTGCAAAGAGGAGGAGAAGGAGGACGGTGGTAGTCTGGCTGCGCTGTCATTGGTGGCTTTTTTTGGAGACGTTTCATGACCCAAGTAAAGGTAAAGGTAAAGGTTCCCCCGCACATGCGTGCTATTCGTTTCCGACTCTAGGTGCTCATCTCCGTTTCAAAGCCGAAGAGCCAGTGCTTGTCCGAGGACGTCTCCGTGGTCATGTGGCCGGTATGACCAGACGCCAAAGGCGCACGGAACGCTGTTCCCTTCCCACCGGAGTGGTCCCTATTTTTCTACTCGCATTTTTACGTGCTTTCAAACTGCTAGGTTGGCAGAAGCTGGGACGAGTAACAGGCGCTCACTCTGTTACGCGGCACTCGGGATTCGACCCGCCAAACTGCCGACCTTCCGATCGACAAGCTCAGCGTCCTAACCCACTGAGCCACCGCGCCCCTTACATGACCCAAGTAGGGAACGTTAATGCTGCTAGAAGGGAGGAGGGTTTGCAGAGAGGAGGAGGAAGACGCCGACTGTGGGGTCCTTGGTGCTCTCTGTGCTGGGTGGTTTTCTTGCAGACGTTTCATGACCCAACTAGGTGACATCATCAGTGCTAGAAGGGAGTGGGGTTTGTGGGGAGGAGGAGGAGGACGGTGGGGTCCTTGGTGCTTTGCGAGTTTGCTTGTTTTCTTGCAGGTGTTTCATGACCCAGCTGGGTAACATCATCAGTGGAAAACATCATCAGTAGAAAAGAGTGGGGTTTGCAGGGAGGAGGAGGAGGGATGAGGCATCCTTGGTGCCCTCTGAGCTGGCTGGGTTTTTTTTGCAGACAATTCATGACCCAAGTAGGTAATATCATCAGTGCTAGGAAGGAAGGAGTTTTGCAAAGCAGAGGGAGGGAGGGAAGGAGGAAAGACAGCTGTGGGGTCCTTGGTGCCCTCTGAGCTGGGTGGCTTTCTTGCAGACATTTCATGACCCAACTAGGTAATATCATCAGTGCTAGGAAGGAAGGAGTTTTGCAAAGCAGAGGGAGGGAGGGAAGGAGGAGGAGAACTTTGGGGCCCTTGGTGCTCTCTGAGCTGGGTGGCTTTCTTGCAGACATTTCATGACCCAACTAGGTAACATCATCAGGGCTAGAAGGGAGTGGGGTTTGCTGTCAGTTTCTGTTCTAGTGGCTTGCCCTGTCTGTGTTGGTGGGGTGGTCTTGGTTGGGCTGTTTACTGTTACTTTGTTTGGCAGTTCCTTGATTGGGGTATTACTTACTTCTTGATTATTGGGCTAGCTCAGGGGTCTTCAAACTCGGCCCTTTTATGACTCATGGACTTCAACTCCCAGAATTCCTCAGCCAGCATGCCTGGCTGAGAAATTCTGGGAGTTGAAGTCCATGAGTCATAAAAGGGCTAAGTTTGAAGACCCATGGTCTAGACCCCAACCTGTGGGCTGCGGGACAGGCTGGCCTGTGCGGGCGCGTGTATTCGCACATCCTCTCATTTGTGCTACCGCCGCGGCCGTGGGGCACAAAAACAGGACACCGCACCGCAGGGCGTAAAAACTGGGCCGCTGCCATGCCTCAGGGTGCAAAAAAGGGCCACTGCCGTGCCTCGGGGTGCAAAAACAGACCATTGTCACACCGCGGGGCACAAAAACAGGCCACCGCCGTGCTGCAAGGTGCAAAAACAGCCACCGTCGCACCATGGGGCACAGAAATGAGGCACTGCACCACGCAGGAACAGGACTAGGCTAGCGAGTATCCCATGGGCGCTAAACCCGTGCCATTTGTACCACTCACGTGCTCGCAGCTCCGTGTGCGCACGCACACACACGTGTAAAATGCTTCCCCCTCTTTTTTTCCCTTTTTGGGCTTGTCGATTGTCTCTTTTGCACAGTGTGTAAATGTGATTTCTCTCTATGTGCCTGTTGATGGCTGATTTCTTTGAGTGCCGGGCTTCCGGGAATTCTCTAGCATTTTGTGGACTTGGCTTGGTCTAGGATGCTCACAGCTTCCCTCAGCTGAAACTACGGTTAAATCTGATCGTACGTTGTGAAATTAAAGAGTTTTCCTCCGCTCGTCTGACTGGTGCTAGTTGGTATCCGTGGATGCGTCTTGCCAGTCTTCAGGACCGCGGGACTTTGTTCCGAGCGCTACGAAGGATCTGCAGAGGTTTCTAACGAATAGCCACAGGGCAATCCTTGTTTGTGTATAGCTTGTTCCTCCTTGCTGCTAGGAGAAGGGAAAACAAGAGGGAACTGGCAAGGAACAAGGCGACGGAAAGTTCAGCGCTGGACACGCTTCATTACACAAGCTTCGTTGGGGTCAGAAGCGAAGGATCAGAAGCCAGGAAAGCAATTTTTGAGCAGGGAGAAAATGCAGTAGCTTGCACACACTGATGCTTCTTTAGCAGGGATTAGTGGCAAGCTGACCCCTAACACAGCGCTACTAAGAACACGGTCCTGCCCTGCAGATCCATTCATTCTCTTCAATCTGCCTTCAAATTGTCAAGCACAGGTCGGCAATATTGTGTGTTTGTGGCTGTGGTTTCAGCGCTTCTGCTTCTGGGAAGCGGGGGGGGAGAGGAAAGGGGGTCCCCCAAGAATCTGGTGGCGTGGTAATCTCCGGTCAAGACTTCCCGATTCTAAATATATAAATATATAAATATATAAATATATAAATATATAAATATATAATATTATATATATAAATATATAATATATAAATAAATATATAAATATATAAATAAATATATATAAATATATAATAAATAAATATATAAATATATTCATACATAGAATGAAGGCTACTGCTAAGCTTGTAAGCCGCCCTGAGTCTTCGGAGAAGGGCGGGATATAAATCGAATTAAAATAAAATAATAAAATAAATGGATCTCTAATGTCAAGTCCAGCTGCTAAGGAACTAGATCTAGCAGTCCCAGTGGGCCTTATGACAATTCGCCACGGGAGAAGAGAGTTACACCAACCTGCAACGAATGGTGGAATGGAAACACGAAAGGATGCGAAAAAGAGGGAGAAAATTGAACGAGAATGGCAAAAATTAAAATATTTTTTAAAAAATTTATGTTAAGTCATGAAATCGAATTGTTAAATTGCCCCACGGTGAGTTATCCTACAGCGAGTTGGCTGTGACGAGTTGGCTTCAGAGAGTGAGTTGTTCTGGTCACATTGTTCTAAGCCAGAGGTTCCCAACTGGGGGTGCGAGACGATATTCGAGGGGGGGGGGAAATGCGAAAACTTGGGTTTAGAAGTTTCAAAAATTATAGCGTATATGCATAATTGGTTATTTCGAAGATCCGTAAGGGGTGCAGGAATATATCAGACGCGTTCTAGGTGTGCGGGGTATAAAAAAGGCTGGGAGCTGCTGTTCCATGCCACATCCCAGAGGTCTCCAAACTTGGGAAATTTTAAGACTTGAGGACTTCACCTCCCAGAATTCCCCAGGGAAGGAAGCCAGGGAAAGAAAAAGCAGAAGGTTTCAGAGCTAGGCAGAAGACTAAAGTAAGCCTAGCTCAATCTGAATCTAAACATGGCTGGCTCAGGAATCCTGGGAGTTGAAGTCCACAAGTCATAAAGGGGCCATACTTCCCCATGCTGGCTGAGGAATTCTGGGAGTTGAAGTCCACAAGTCATGAAGGGGCCATAATTCCCCATGCTGGCTCAAGAATTCTGGGAGTTGAAGTCCACAAGTCATAAAGAGGCCATACTTCCCCATGCTGGCTCAGGAAGTCTGGGAGTTGAAGTCCACAAGTCATGAAGGGGCCATAATTCCCCATGCTGGCTCAGGAAGTCTGGGAGTTGAAGTCCACAAGTTATCAAGGGGCCACTGTTCCCCCATGCTGGCTCAGGAATTCTGGGAGTTGAAGTCCACAGAGTCATAAAGAGGCCATACTTCCCCATGCTGGCTCAGGAATTCTGGGAGTTGAAGTCCACAAGTCACGAAGGGGCCATACTTCCCCATGCTGGCTCAGGAGTTCTGGGAGTTGAAGTCCACAAGTCATGAAGGGGCCATAATTCCCCATGCTGGCTCAAGAATTCTGGGATTTGAAGTCCACAAGTCATGAAGGGGCCATACTTCTCCATGCTGGCTCAGGAATTCTGGGAGTTGAAGTCCACAAGTCACGAAGGGGCCATACTTCCCCATGCTGGCTCAGGAGTTCTGGGAGTTGAAGTCCACAGAGTCATAAAGGAGCCACAGTTCCCTCATGCTGGCTCAGCAATCCTGGGAGTTGAAGTCCACAAGTCATAAAGAGCCCATACTTCCCCATGCTGGCTCAGGAATTCTGGGAGTTGAAGTCCACAAGTCATGAAGGGGCCTTAGTTGCCCACTTCTACCATAGAATATCGGGGAGGAATTTTCCCGGCTGAAACATCAGAGAGAGATTGTGCCCCATAGGAAATAACTTGGCTTGTCCCGTTTCAGGTTTCAAGCTCACACACCCACAGTTACTAGGTAATAGTAGTCATCCACTCAAGCCTGAGTAGGTAAAACAGTAGAGGAGGAAAAGATGATAAAGAAAACAGTTTTCTCTCTTCGAAAGAAAACTCTCCTGTTTAGTTCCACTTAAAAGAACAGGAACACGCAGGACAGAAGTCCAAACTCAGTTCAAAGTTCTGAGACCCAAGCCAGGTTCATGATCCAGTACCAAGGTCAGAATTTCTGGGTTTTATTAAATGTTGTTTTTTTTGTTTACATGATCTGGATCAGGGGTCTTCAAACCTGGCAACTTTAAGACTTGGCTGGCTGAGGAATTCTGGGAGTTGAAGTCCACAAGTCTGACGTAAACCAGGGGTCTTCAAACTTGGCCCTTTGATGACTTGTGGACTTCAACTCCCAGAATTCCTCAGCCAGCGTTTGAAGAGCCCTGACATAGACTAGGAAATGGGATGTGGTTAGTGCTTGCAGTTAGTTCTCAACTAGGGGACCATAACTGGGCCCAACATTTCTGTTGCTAAAGGAGACGGTCGTTAAATGAATGTTGCCCCATTTGACGACCTTTCCTGCCCAGTCTTTAAGCGAATCGCTGCAGTTGTTCAGAACAATGAACCAGTGGAACCACCTGCCTCCAGAAGCGGTGAATGCTCCAATGCTGGAAGTTTTTAAGAAGAGACTGGACCGCCGTTTGTCTGGAACGGTATAGGGTTTCCTGCCTCGGAGCAGGGGGGGTTCGACTAGATGACTTCCAAGGTCCCTTCCAACATGATTATTATTAGTTGTTCAGTAAATCAGGTTTCCCCATTGACTTTGCTAGTCAAAAGGTGACCACAGGAGCATGGCGATCAAAATTCAGACGCTTGGCAACTGACTCGTATTTATGACAGTTGCAGCATCTTGGGGGTGGGGGGGCATATGATCTGCCTTTTGCGACCTCCTGACAAGGAAAGTCAGTGGGGGAGCCTGACTCCCTTCGCAACCGTGGCCCAGAAAGGTCGTAGAGTGGGGCAAAACTCACTGAACAACGTAAGTCAAGGACTTTTTTTTCACACACACCCGTAAATAGATATACATACACACACACACACACACGTATACACGCGTATACATGTATATAAATAAAGGTAAAGGTTCCCCCGCACACGCGTGCTAGTCGTTTCCGACTCTAGGGGCCGGTGCTCATCTCCGTTTCAAAGCCGAAGAGCCGGCGCTTGTCCGAGGACGTCTCCGTGGTCATGTGGCCGGCATGACTGGACGCCAAAGGCGCACGGAACGCTGTTACCTTCCCACTGTAGTGGTACCTATTTTTCTACTTGCATTTTTAAGTGATTTCGAACTGCTAGGTTGGCAGAAGCTGGGACGAGTAACAGGCGCTCACTCTGCTACTATACATACATACATACATACATACATACATACATATATACATATATACATATATACATATATATACATATACATATACATATACATATACATATATACATATATACATACATACATACACACACACACACACACACACACACACACACACACACACACACACACATATATATATATATATATATATATATATATATATATATATATATATATATATATATATATATATATATATATATATATATATATATATATATATATATATATATATGGATCCTTCCCTGCAACGGTCGCATAGAAACCCCACTGCGCATTTTTACACACCGATTGAACTCAGTGGAGTAAAGATGATTTAAGCATTCGCTTTCGGCCTCTGCCGCCTGTTCTTAAATCAAGTGTTTCCCCCCCTGCCCGCTTTTGTGCTTGTTTTTGCTTCCCGCAGTGACCGGCGCCAGGGCCACTGACATTTTACGGAGCTTGAAACAAGATTTGTTTTTAAAAAGGGTAAATTTTTTGGGGGGGGGGAAAATTTTTTTTGTTGTGGTTGTTTTCTTTTGGGGAGTGAGAAAAAAAATATCTCTGGGGTTAAACGTGGCTCCGTTTCAGAGTCCTCAAAATCTTTCGAGAACAGGGGGTCCTCGGCTTATTTAACGGCCACCCGTGAGGGACCCCCCCAAATTTCCACTGCTAAGCGAGACAGGGAATTTCACCCCCATTTTATGACCTTCCTCGCCAGCGTTGTGAAGTGAATCACCCACACTTCGGATCTTAAGTGAATGGGGCTTCCCCCCCCATTGACTTTGCTGGTCAGAACATCAGAAAAGGGGATCACGTCACCCCGGGACACTGCGACCGTCGTAAATACAAGTCAGCCGACCAACGTCTGGATTTTGATTCGCGTGGGGAGGCGGCAATGGTCCTGAGTGAGAAAAACGGTCAAAAAAAGCTTTCCGCCCTTTCCGAGGCGGTCGTTAATTTGAGCCGTCGTTAAATGAAGGCTGGTAAGCCGAGGGCTAGCTGCGCATCCCTCTCCCGCCGTTGGCCGCCTGATCCCAATTATTGAGAAAGAGAAAGATCTGGAAAACAGGAAAATAACCTTAGTTAATGAGACAGATTCTAGGGACGCGGTGGCTCAGTGGGTTAGGACGCTGAGCTTGTCGATGAGACAGTCGGCAGTTTGGCAGGTCGAATCCCGAGTGCCGCGTAGCAGAGTGAGTGCCTGTTCCTCGTCCCAGCTTCTGCCAACCTAGCAGTTCGAAAGCACGTCAAAATGCCAGTAGAAAAATAGGGACCGCTACGGTGGGAAGGTAACAGCGTTCCGTGCGCCTTTGGTGTCTACTCATGCCGGCCACATGACCACGGAGACGTCCTCGGACAAGCGCCGGCTCTTCGGCTTTGAAACGGAGATGAGCACCGGCCCCTAGTCGGAAACGACTAGCACGCATGTGCGGGGGAACCTTTACCTTTACTTTAATGAGACGGAGCCCGTTTAAACCCAAAGTCAATTTATGCTCCTCTTCGTTCTGGGGGGGGGGGGCGGCTTCCCAGGCAAAGAGCAAACGATTGATTTCTTTTTTTCTCTCTTTTCCTATTAAAACAACCCTCTTCCTCGTTTGCCTCGTTTGGAAACACTTCGGCCATGAGCTTCTGGGTCAGCAAAGGGGGGGGTGGGGGGGTCTGCCTCCACCCGGGTTTCTAAGTCTTTAGGGGGGAGGGGTCCTACCTTGGCATCTTTAGGAGCTGTGTGGACTTCACTCCCAAATTCCCCAACCAGCCCTTCCATCCCTCCCTCCCTTCCAGTCATCCATCCATCCTTCCCTCCTTCCCTCCCCTTCCCCTCCCTCCATCCTCCCTCCCAGCTCCCGTTCTTCCTCCCTCTCTCCCTCCCTCCCTTCCCTCTCTCTCTTGCCTTCCTTCTCTTCTTCCCCCTCCTTTCTCTCCTCCCCCCTCCTTCTCTCCCTCCCTCTCCCTTCTCTCCCTTCCTCCCCCCCCTCCCTCCCTCCCTTCCTTCCTTGTCCCTCTCCCTTCCTTCCTTCTCTCCCTTCCTCCCCCCTCCCTCCCTTCCTTCCCTCCCTTCTCTCCCTCCCTCTCTTCTCTCCCTTCCTTCTCTCCCTTCTCTCCCTCCCTTCCTTCTCTCCCCTCCCTCCCCTCCCTCCCTCCCTTCCTTCCTCCCTCTCCCTCCCTCTCCTTTCTTCCTTCCTTCCTTCCTCTCCCTCCCTTCTCTCCCTCCCTTCCCTCCTTCTCTCTCTCCCTCCCTCCCTCTCTCCCTTCCTTCTCTCCCTCCTCCCTCTCTCCCTTTCTTCTCTCCCTCCCTTCTCTCCCTCCCTCCCCCCCTCTCTCCCTCTCTCCCTTCTCTTCCGGCCTACCTCCCTCTCTCCCTTCCTTCCTTCTCTCCCTCCCTCCCCCCTCCCTCCCTTCCTTTCCTCCCTTCCTCCCTTTCCCTCCCTTCTCTCCCTCCCTCCCTCCCTTCCCTCCCTCTCTCCCTTCCTTCTCTCCCTTCTCTCCCTCCCTCCCTCTCTCCCTTCCTTCTCTCCCTCCCCCTCTCTTTCCCTTTCTTCCTTCCCTCCCCCTCTCCCCCTCTCTCCCCTTTTCTCACGGCCTACCTCCCTCTCTCCCTTCCTTCTCTCCCTCCCTCCCTTTCCTCCCTCTCCCTCTCCCTCCCTCTCCCTTCCTTCTCTCCCCTCCTTTCTCTCCCTCTCTCCCTCCCTTCCTTCCCTCCCTCTCTCCCTTCCTTCTCTCCCTCCCTCCCTCCCTCCCTCTCTCCCTTCTCTCCCGGCCTACCTCTGTCTCTCCCTTCCTTCCTTCTCTCCCTCCCTTCCTTCTCTCCCTTCTCTCCCTCCCTTCTCCCCCTCCCTCTCCCTTCTCTCCCTCCCTTCCTCTCCCTCCCTTCTCTCCCTCCCTGCCTCTTCTCAGACCTTTGTGGGGTTTGCTGGGAGGTGCCGCGTTTTGATAGCTGCCTGTCGCCAGGCCTTCAGTGGAGAAAGTGCCCCTTCCAGTCTCCCCCCCCCCATTCCCAATTAGCATTCCTGGGCGGTTCACAGGAGACCGGCTCTCTTTGATGCCGGAAGCCTGGGGTCCTTCGGCTCTTGTGCCCAAGGAGGGCAACGCCGCACAAGTGCAGGGAGAGTTCTAGGCAGCCGGCCTTTCTGCAGGGGGGTGGGGGGGTGGGTGGGTGGGGGTGGGAATCTGGGATTCCTTTTGTTCTCCTTCCCCAATGTGTCAAAGCACGATAAGCGTTTTTATTGATAAGAGCTGCTCAACCCCCGCCCGGCAACCTTGATTTGCTGCCCGACGTTGGGAAAAGGCATTCTCCAGTTGCCAAGCCTTTTATCAGGGAAGGCTGGATTTTGTTTGGGTTTCTTTTGAAAAATAAAATTAGATTTCAACTTTGAGCTCAAGAGAGATGTTTCTCCTCCTCCTCCTCCTCCTCTTCCTCCTCCCCTCCTCCTAATCCTCCCTTCTTCCTCTTCCTCCCCCTTCTCCTCTTCCTCTTCCTCCCCTCCCTCTCCTCTTCCTTTTCCTCCTCCCCTCCTCTTCCTTTTCCCCCTCTTCCTTTTCCTCCTCCCTCCCCTCCTTTCTTTTCTCCCTCCTCCTCCTCCCCCTCCTCCTTTTCTTCCTCCTCTTCTTTCT
>NC_138209.1:3056471-3085487 GCF_964194415.1 Vipera berus | reverse complement strand
ATAGGTGGGTAATAAAGTGTCTGCAAGAAAACCACCCAGCTCAGAGAGCACCAGTCCTTTTCTGCCTCCTCCTCTCCTCCCTTCCTTCCCTCACCCTCCTCCAAATCCACCTCTCCATTCCTTTCTAGCACTGATAATGTTACCTAGTTGGATCATAAAACATCCGCAAGAAAACACACAAACTTAATCCAGAGTCGTCGTCGTCGTCCTCTCCCTCCTCCTTCAAACTCCATTGCCTTCTAGCACTTACGATGTTACCGGTTATAAAACATCTGCAAGAAAACAACAAACTCAGCACCAAGGAACCCACAATCCTTTCCTCCTCCTCCTCCTCTCCTCCTCCTCCTCCTCCTCCTCCTCCTCCTCCTCCTCCTCTCCACAATCCCCCCTCACTTCTAGCACTGTTAATGTTACCTAGTTGGGTAATGAAAGATCTGCAAACAAGCAGCCAAGCTCAGAGAATGCCAAGGACCCCACAGTCCTCCTCCTCCATTTTTTCTTCTTCTTCTTCTTCTTCTTCTCTTCTTCTTCTTCTTCTTCTTCTTCTTCTTCTTCTTCTTCTTCTTCTTCTTCTTCTTCTTCTCTTCTTCTTCTTCTTCTTCTTCTTCTTCTTCTTCTTCTCCTCCTCCTCCTCCTCTCCTCCTCTTTTTCTTCCTCCTCCTCCTCCTCTACCCCCCTCCCTTTCAGCACTGATGATGTTACCTAGTTGGGTCATGAAACGTCTGCAAGGAAACCACCCAGCTCAGAGAGCACCAAGGACCCCACATTCCTCCTCTTTCTCCTCTTCCTCCTCCTCTCATTCCCAAACCCCCCTCCCTTCTAGCACTGATGATGTTACCTAGTTGGGTCATGAAACGTCTGCAAGGAAACCACCCAGCTCAGAGAGCACCATGGACCCCACGATCCTCCTCTTCCTCTTCCTCTTCCTCCTCCTCTTCCTCCTCTCCCTTCTAGCATTGATGATGTTATCTAGTTGGGTCATGAGACGTCTGCAAGGAAACCACCCAGCTCAGAGAGCACGAAAGATCCTCCTTCTTCTCTTTCTCCTTCTCTTTCTCCTTCTCTTTCTCCTTCCTCCTGTCCACAAATCTTCTCTCTTCTAGCACTGATGATGTTATCTAGTTGGGTCATGAGACGTCTGCAAGAAAACCACCCAGCTCAGAGAGCACCCAGGACCGCACAGTCTTCCTCCTCCTCCCTTCTAGCACTGATGATGTTACCTAGTTGGGTCATGAACATCTACCATGAAACCCCCAGGCTCAGAGAGGACCAAGGAGCCCACAATTCAACCCCGAGCAAATAGGTTCACCTTCTCCACAGCCTCAGGGGGTGTGTGTGTGTGTGGGGGAGAAACACCTTCCTGAAACCGAGACGGGCCTTCTGGGCTGATTGAAATCTCTCCTTCCGAACGGAGACGCCAACGGGCCTTGTCGACCAGCCCGACTTTAAATTACCCCGCTGCTTTAATTAACTGTCTCCTCCGTGGTGGATCTTCCACAGGGACGGCTGAAATACAGCCTCTTCGCCGGCTCGGGGGTTGCTTGAGATAACCTGAGCCGCCTCAGAGGCAACCTGAAAGTCACCTCTCGTCTCCTGGCTTCACTTTTAACCGACCATCTTGGCGCTAAATGCCCACTTGGAAACAGGCCTCTGATCGCCCGCCGAGCAGCGAGACGGCCCTCCATTCATTGAACTGCTCCCTTGGCACCATCGCTAGTCACCTGCCTCGGGCACAAGGCGCAACGCCGAGCAGGGTGCCGTGGGTGTGCCGCAGAGTGACAAATGGGTCAAACTGTTGACAGGGCAAGGTTTGCCGCGATGCCCAGCCTCGGGAAGATTTGCAAAGGTTTGCTCCGGGGACGCAAAAGACCTTGAAGGATGATCTCGGGATTGGCAGACCGATTTCTTTTCCTAATCTAAAGGTCTGTCGCTCGGAGCTAGCAAGAACGCCTTCACAATTGTTCTCACCGGCAAACACATCCGACATGGAGCGCCACTTTGGTCGGGTGGCGAAGGCACCAGGATAGGAAGCCACAGATCCTGAGTTCAAGTCCTGTGTTAGTCATGAAGATGGGCTGGGTGACTTTGGGCCAATCACCAGGAGGCGGTGGGTTCTAGTCCTGTGTTAAATATGAAAGCCAGTTACATAACTTTGGGCCAATCACCAGGAGGCAGTGAGTTCTAGTCCTGCCTTAAACCTGAAAGCCAGTTGGGGTGACTTTGGGCCAATCACCAGGAGGCAGTGAGTTCTAGTCCTGTGTTAAATATGAAAGCCAGTTATATAATCTTGGACCAATCACCAGGAGGCAGTGAGTTCTAGTCTTGCCTTAGGCAGGAAAGCCGGCTGGCTGACTTTGGGCCAATGTCCAGGAGCCGGTGAGTTCTAGTCCTGTGTTAAATATGAAAGCCAGTTACATAACCTTGGACCAATCACCAGGAGGCAGTGAGTTCTAGTCCTGCCTTAGAACTGAAAGCCAGTTGGGTGACTTTGAGCCAATCTCCAGGAGGCGGTGAGTTCTAGTCCTGTGTTAAATATGAAAGCCAGTTATATAATCTTGGACCAATCACCAGGAGGCAGTGAGTTCTAGTCCTGCCTTAGGCAGGAAAGCCGGCTGGCTGACTTTGGGCCAATGACCAGGAGGCGGTGAGTTCTAGTCCTGCCTTAGGCATGAAAGTTGGTCGGGTGACTTTGGGCCAGAGACACTCAGCCAAATGGGGATGCCGCAGCAGTCGTAAATGTGAAAAAACGGTCATAAAGTCCCTTTGTTCAGCACCGTTGTAACTTTGAACGGTCGCTGAGTCGAGGACTAACTGTCCATCCCTGGAGATACTGTCCTTCAGTTGTTCCGACTATTAGGACATGTTAGAAAATCAACACGGCCGGAGGTTTGGACCCTCCTGATCTGTGACAAATAATTTCCTGGCTGCAGAAGGAAAAGCAAACTGGGATCCAGGCGCCTAGGTTAGGAATAGAATCTGGATAGTCCTCAACTGTTCGTGTAATGACCGTTCAAAGTTACGACAGCAGTGAAAAAAGGGACTTAGGACCATTTTTCACCCTTATGACCATTGCAGCATTCCCCCGTGGTCAGGTGATCATCTGTGGCAATGTACATCTGAATGGAGTTGAGTGTCGGGTACACACCAGGGCTCGAAATATTTGCAGCCCAACTCTGCGTTTCTCCCTTTCCCCACAAGCAGGGTTGTATTTACAAGGAAATTGTAATTATTTTGCAGGTATTTACCACCCTTCGTTTAACCCCGGTTCAAAGTTACAAGAGCACTGAAAAAAAGGACTTACGACCGGTCCTCACACTACGACCGTCGCAGCATTCCCATGATCCCCGTGATCAAAAATCAGACGCTTGGCAAACTGACTCGTATTTATGATGGTTCCAGTGTCCCGGGTGTGTGTGTGTCACATGATCCCCTTTTGCGACCTCCTGACAAGCGAGATCAATGGGGGAAGCCAGATTCGCTTAAGGACCGTGTGACTTAACGACTGTGGCAAGAAAGGTCGTAAATGGGGCAAAACTCAGTGAACACCATCTCTCAGCACCGTAAATTTTGGGGTCAATTGTGGTCATAAGTCGAGGATTACCTTGTAAAGCGGGGACTGATTATTCTCAGAAGCAAAAAGAGAGGGGGAAAATATCACATCTCAATGAGCCTATTAACCCCGCAGATAATTTACTCAACGCAGGGGGGGGGACGATTGGATTCTGACCGTTAATCTTTTCTCGCTCCCGGGCAAAGAAAAATGAAAACTGACCTGTGTCCCCCTTTAATTGAATGGATATCTCAACTTGAGTGCTCCAGAAAGACAGAAAAAAAAGAAAGAAAGAAAGAAAAAGAAAAAAAAGATAATGCAAATGAGAAAGCCGGATTTATAGCTGCCCCCTTGGAAAACTCACACTGATGGGTTACAGTTCAGTGCAGGGGGAGTTAAAAAGAAAGATTTTCTTCTGCTTCTTTCTTTCTTTCTTTCTTTCTTTCTTTCTTTCTTTCTTTCTTTCTTTCTTTCTTTCTTTCTTTCTTTCTTTCTTTCTTTCTTTCTTTCTCTTTCTCTCTCTCTCTCCCTCCCTCCCTCCCTCCCTCTCTCTCTCTCTTTCTTTCTTTCTTCCTTCCTTCCTCCCTCCCTCCCTCCCTCCCTCTCTCTCTCTCTCTCTCTCTCTCTCTCTCCCTCCCTCCCTCCCTCCCTCCCTCCCTCCCTCTTTCTTTCTTTCTTTCTTTCTTTCTTTCTTTCTTTCTTTCTTTCTTTCTTTCTTTCTTTCTTTCTTCTTTCTTTCTTTCTTTCTTTCTTCTCTGGACCTTCCGTGTTCCTCCAGCATTTGAGTTAGTTTGCTAATGAGCAGAGAGGAAATTGAGCAGCTGGGCAGAAGCAAAGAAATGGTTCGTTGCAACAATAGAAGCCTCTATCTGCGGCTCTCAGAGCTGGGCTGTTTTCTTGCAGACGTTTCATGACCCAACTAGGTGACATCATCAGTGCTAGAAGGGAGGAGGAGGAGGAGGAGGAGGAGGAGGAGGAGGAGGAGGAGGAGGAGGACCATGAGGTCCTTGGTGCTCTCTGAATTTCGTGGTTTTCTTGCAGACGTTTCATGACCCAACTAAGTAACATCATCAATGCTAGAAGGAAGGAGGAGGAGGAGGACTGTGGGGTCCTTGGTGCTCTCTGAGCTGGGTGGTTTCCTTGCAGACGTTTCATCACCCAACTAGGGAACATCATCAGTGCTGGAGGGGAGTGGGCTTTGTTGAGTGGAGGAGGAAGAGGATTGTGGGGCCCTAGGTGCACTCTGATCTTATTTTCTTGCAGACGTTTCATGACCCAACTAGGTAACATCATCAGTGCTAGAAGGGAATGGGCTTTGTAGATAGGAGGAGGAGGAGGACAACTGTGGGGTCCTTGGTGCTCTCTGTTTTCTTGCAGACGTTTCATGACCCAGCTAGGTAACATCATCAGAAGGAAGTAGGGTTTAAGAGGGAGAGGAGGGGAGGAGGAGGAGGAGGAGGAGGAGGAGGGCGACAATGACAGCTGTGGGGTCCTTGATGCTCTCTGAGCTGGGTGGTTTTCTTGCAGACATTTCATGACCCAACTAGGTAACATCGTCAGTACTAGAAGTAGGAGGGGTTTGCGGAGGAGGAGGAGGAAGAGGTCGTTGTCCTTGATGCTCTCTGAGCTGGGTGGTTTTCTTGCAGACGTTTCATGACCCAACTAGGTAACATTTTCAGTGCTAAAAGGGAGGGGGGGGTTACAGAGAGGAGGAGCTGAGAATTCCTGGCTGAGGAATTCTGGGAGTTGAAGTCCACAAGTCTTAAAAGGGCCAAGTTTGAAGACCCCTGACATATATATTTATACCTTTTGCCCAATATATTTTCCTGCGTTGTGAGCCACATTAGGGTTGCTTTGGATAGAGAAATGAATGCCTTACGAATTTAACACACTAATAAATCGGAGCTCTGGCTGTTTTGACCCGCCATCTTGACTTTTTTTGACCCCTTCTGTCCAAGAAACGGCACAGTCTTCTCTCTTTTGGGCTCCTTTTAAATCCTGCCACTTTCAGGGAGTTTTTAACCATCCTCCCTAATCCCTGTCAAGCCGAAATAAATGCCGGCTTCTCCTGCCAGTCTCAAGACTTTATATCTTGTCAATGTTTAGATTGTAAGCTTTTCAGGCAAACCACCATGTTTTGTCGTCACCACATTGTAAAAGGTTATCGTACCACAGAACCGCGACAAGAAATAAATCTCCTCTTTTGTATTCGACGCTGCTTTTCTTTTCTTTGTTTTTCCTTTTTCTTTCCTTCTTCTTCTTCTTCTTCTTCTTCTTCTTCTTCTTCTTCTTCTTCTTCTTCTTCTTCTTCTTCTTCTTCTTCTTCTTCTTCTTCTTCTTCTTCTTCTTTTTTTTTTTTATAAAGTATCTCCCTCTTTTGTTTCTCTTGAAATCCGGTCCTTGGGGGGGGAAAAAAAATCAATTTTCAGATGAGCTTTTAATCCACCGGAAGTAAAATTGACCCTCAAAACCTATGCAA
Organism: Vipera berus; assembly: GCF_964194415.1. Lineage (NCBI taxonomy): Eukaryota > Metazoa > Chordata > Lepidosauria > Squamata > Viperidae > Vipera > Vipera berus. The sequence continues at coordinate 3,079,458 of NC_138209.1, read as the reverse complement.
GAGAAAGTTGCGGATTCTCTGAATTTAGGATTTCTTTGAGTACCACCCAGCGTGTTCTAGGACGGCTGAATGTAGGTCAAAAAAGTCAAGATGGCAGACCGAGACAAATGTGATCCAAGCTTTGCCTGGTTTTAAAAAAAAATGTGTGGTGTGGGCGCCATCTTGAATTTGTTGGCCACCCATGGCAAGCATCTCTTTATTCGTCCAAATTCAATCAATCAATAAAGCTTTGTGGATTTTGCTGAACTCGTGTTTCTCAACCTTGGCAACTTTAAGACACGTGGAATTCTGGGAGCTGAAGGAGGATCAAAGCAGTACAAGGAATAAAGCAAACTAAAAGAGAAGGATAAAAAGGGGGAATATTTGTCACTCGGTGCTGAAATGAAGGGTTGTTCTTTGAGCTGGGTTTGTTTTCTTGAGGATGTTTCATTACCCAGCTAGGTAACATCATCAGTGCTGGGAGGGAGTGGGATTTGGTGCATGTAGTAAAGCATGTAGCACGGATGATGTTACCTAGTTGGGTTATGAAATGTCTGCAAGGACCCCACAATCTTCTTCTTCTTCTTCTTCTTCTTCTTCTTCTTCTTCTTCTTCTTCTTCTTCTTCTTCTTCTTCTTTCTTCTTCTTCTTCTTCTTCTTCTTCTTCTTCTTCTTCTTCTTCTTCTTCTTCTTCTTCTTCTTCTTCTTCTTCCTCCTCCTCCTCCTCCTCCTCCTCCTCTCTGCAAACCCTCCCCCCTTCTAGCACTGATGAAGTTATCTAGTTGGGTCATGAAATGTCTGCGAGAAAGCAATGAAGCTCAGAGAGCACCAAGGATCCCACAGCCTTTGTCCTCCTCCTCCTCCTCCTCCTCCTCCTCCTCCTCCTCCTCCTCCTCCTCCTCCTCTCTGCAAACCGTCCCCCCTTCTAGCACTGATGATGTTATCTAGTTGGGTCATGAAATATCTTCAAGAAAACAAGGAAGCTCAGAGAGCATCAAGGACCCCACAGCTGTTCTCCTCCTCCTCCTCCTCCTCCTCTTCCTCCTCTCTGCAAACCCCACTCCCTTCTAGCCAGTGCTTTTTTTGTAAAAGAAAAAGGTGCCGGAACTCACATGTCATACAACCCGCCTTGCCTACCCTACAAGGTTCCATCCAAAAAAGGTGCTGGCACTCCGTTCTGAGCGTTCTATGACAAAAAAAAGCCCTGCTTCTAGCACTGATAATGTCACCAAGTTTGGCGATGAAACGTCTGCAAGAAAACAGCCAAGCTCAGAGAGCACCAGGGACCCCACAGTTGTCCCATGATAGTGTGAGCAAACTTCGGACACTCGAGAACCAGCAAGCACTTACGACGGTTGCCGTGTCCTGAGGTCACGTGGTCCCCTTTTGCGACCTCCAGGGAGGGAAGCCCGCTTCACTTAGCGACTTTTGTCACTAAACAACCGTAGGGATTCCCTTAGCCTCGGTGGCAAGAAAGCTCATAAAAGGGGGCAAAGCCGGCGCCACGGCTGTCTAGCTTAACCACAAAAAGTTGGGGTTGAATTGTGCCCGTAAGGCCGAGGACTGCCCGTAGGTTCGTTCAGCTCCATGTCAACTTGCTTGAGTTTCTAGGCGTCAGGGCTTTCAAGTGCTTGGCTCCATCTTAAATTTTTGACACCCCCAGCCCCCCCCCCTCCACCCCCAAGTGGGAGAAATATAGGGTAGGAGAATCTGAGGAATGCAGGAATCTTGTGATTATGGTGGTTGAGTTGCCAGCAGGCAGCCATCCGAGATGCCAGCTACTCTGCCCACTTGCTGAGAACCCAACTTGTACAGCCTCCAACTCTACAGCTGGCGCTCCGAGTAATGGGCCACCATTAATTCGTGGTCCTCTTAATGGCCTCCTCTTCACCCCAGGAGAGCTGGCCATCAGGAAAGCAGCTCTCCTCTGACTTTCCAAAGGGCAGGGCTTTAACACGTTTCCGTGGGCACACGCCCCACACGCAGGGACACACAGGCTTTGGAGGAAGAGCTGGCTGGGTCGCCAGGACACGGGTCGGTCCGAATGGCCTGGCTTTGCTTTTGCTTCGGGGGGTATTTCTAGAGACGGTGCTAGTCGATCTGTGAGGAAGGTGGGGGGGCTGAATAAGGGTGGTGGGTAGAAACGGTGACAGGGAGAGTAAGATCGAGAGAGACAGAGAGACAGAGAGACAGACAGATGATAGAGATAGAGATAGAACAGATGATAGATAGATGATATAGATTAGATGATAGGATAGATAGATAGATATAGAGATAGATAGATAGATAGATGATAGATAGATAGATAGATAGATAGATAGATGATAGATAATAGATAGATAGATAGATGATAGATGATAGATAGATAGATAGATAGATAGATGATAGATAGATAGATAGATAGATAGATAGATGATAGATAGATAGATGATAGATAGATAGATAGATAGATAGATAGATAGATAGATAGATAGATAGATAGATAGATAGATAGATAGATAGATAGTGTGAGTAAGAGAGAGACAGACAGACAAAGAAAAACTCTCTCCCCAAATTTCCACCTTGCTGATCCTCGACCCCTCTGGCCAAAAGCTAAGACTTGTTCACACATCCTGCTTATCCCTGCATGACATGCTCTGCTAACGGTGCGCTGAAAACATGTCACAGGTTTTTCTGGTAGCCAGCCAGGTCTGGCAATTTTAACATGCGTGGACTGGCAACTTACACACACCCACACACACACAAAAAACACCCACACACCCGTTGGACAGCAGTAGCACCTTGTTAGGAGCAGCTAGATCTGTGCTGAAGGCAAGGCAAGGAAGAAGAGGGTCTTTGGTGCTCTCTGAGGCTTCCTTGCAGACCTTTCGTGACCCAGCTAGGTAACATCATCAGTGCGAGAAGGGAGGAGGAGGGGGAGGGGGAGGAGGGGGAGGAGGAGGAGGAAGAGGAGGAGGAGGAGACTGACTGTGGGGTCCTTGGTGTTTTCTGAGCACGGCTGTTTTCTTGCAGACATTTCATGACCCAACTAGGTAATATCTTCAGTGCTAAAAGGGACGTGGGTATGCAGAGTGGAGGGAAGAGAGGGAGGATCGTGGGGTCCTTGGTGCTCTCTGAGCTTGGTGGTTTCCTTGCAGACGTTTCATGACCCAACTACGTAACATCATCAGTGCTAGAAGGGAGGAGGAGGAGGGGGAGGAGGAGGAGGAGGAGGAGATGACTGTGGGGTCCTTGGTGCTCTCTGAGCTTGGTGGTTTCCTTGCAGATGTTTCATGACCCAACTACGTAACATCATCAGTACTAGAAGGGAGGAGGAGGAGGAGGAGGAGGAGGAGGAGGAGGAGGAGGAGATGACTGTGGGGTCCTTGCTGCTCTCTGAGCTTGGTGGTTTCCTTGCAGACGTTTCATGACCCAACTACGTAACATCATCAGTGCTAGAAGGGAGGAGGAGGAGGAGGAGGAGGAGGAGGAGGAGGAGGAGGAGAAGGAGGAGATGACTGTGGGGTCCTTGCTGCTCTCTGAGCTTGGTGGTTTCCTGGCAGACCTTTCATGACATCATGAAACATCAGCCCTAGTGCAAACACCCATCCTACTCTTTGGGGGGCCCCTCCCTCCTTCCACAAGGACTTCCATAGGTCAGTCTTGGGGTCCTCCAGCCCTTCTCCTGGGCGCGCACACACACCTGCACCCCAAAAGGAGAGAAGGCAGCTTCCTGACCCCCCACCCCCACCCCAAGGCCCGCCACACCCAAGGATGATGAGGACCCCCCCCTCCCTGGGCAAGCAGCACAAATCGAATAGAGGAAAAATGCACATTTTTCTTTTATTTCCGGGTACAAGTTGTCAGAATACAGATACATACAGAAAAAACAGGTGAGAAACAGCCCCCCCCCAAACTATGACCAACACGAGTATAAACCCCGACAGTCTTTGACGGCTCTCCTCGCCACAAAGGACTTTCCCACCCCCCCTATGCATTGGTTTATTGCAGAGATAAGTCTATCTGCAAACCAGGTTTTCTGCTGGTCTGTCCCGTTACTCTGCCTCTGGGAATGTGTGCTAAACACGACCGGGGAGAGACGTAAAACGTGGGAACAGGGCGCAGGCTCGTCTTCTCAACTGCCGTTTGCCACCCAGACCCTACTTGAAGCATTCGCCCCGATTTCTTGGATCCAAGGTAGGACGGGGAAAGAGGCTGGCCCTATTCACACAACCTCTCTAACCAGGTTAGTGACACACTCCGCAAACTCTGCAGGCTCTCGGTTGGCTGCAACTTGGGTCATTGATTGTGAGAACTCAATCGTGGTGGGTTCCGAGCACTTGGCAAAGCCCCCAAAGTCAGGATCTGGGTTAAGCCGGTTGTGTGAATACAGTTACGTTGAGACTGCAGCCCTGGTCAGTTGTTGACCGATGCAATCATGAGATCAATTTTAGTAAATATGGATGCAGCACCCTTAAAAAAAATGGAGGAGGGGGTCCCGTGTTGTTGGGAGGCCTCGTTTTATGTTGTGGTTGAGCAGATTTATAAACCACTTTGCTCTAAGAAACTCCACAGAGTCTACAAAATAGGAGTAGTAATTTTGACTCGGTTTCCGTTATGTCTTAAGAGCTGAATCTGATTCCCGCCCTCCCCCTCCCAAGGAATCAGGGCAAATTTAACTTGTGATTCTTCATCAAACTTGAACAATGTAAGGCTGGGGGTAATCCAACTTTGGCAAATATAAGACTTGTGGACTTCGACTCCCAGAATTCCCCTGGCAAAAATTCTGGGGAATTCTGGGAGTTGAAGTCCACAAGTCTGAAAAGTTGCCCTAAAGGAGTATAAAAAAAGCCACAAGCAGTGCATTTCCCCCCCCTCCCCAAATGTGTAAAGCAGCCCTATTTTCTTGGTTAAAAATAAAGCAAGTTGCAAATCTGAAAAAAAAAGGTTCATAAGGATAAAATAAAATAATGATTTATTTAATTCATTTATTGGATGTATATTCTGCCTATATGCTTTATTATGACTTTATAGGTATCCCTTTATAATTCACTCCAGGCAGTGAGCATGCCTAGTATACTTTCTTCTTCCTCTTTTCCCCATAACAACAACCCTGTGAGGTGGGTTGTGTTGAAAGAGAATGATTGGTCCAAAGTCACCCAGCTGGCTTGCATGCCTAAGGCGGGACTAGAACTCACTCTCTCCTTGTGATTGGCCCAGTCACCCAGCCGGTTTTCATGCCTAAGGCGGGACTAGAACTCACTCTCTCCTTGTGATTGGCCCAAAGTCACCCAGCTGACTTGCATGCCTAAGGCGGGACTAGAACTCACTTTCTCCTTGTGATTGGCCCAGTCACCCAGCCGGCTTGCATGCCTAAGGCGGGACTAGAACTCACTCTCTCCTTGTGATTGGCCCAGTCACCCAGCTGGCTTGCATGCCTAAGGCGGGACTAGAACTCACTCTCTCCTTGTGATTGGTCCAAAGTCACCCAGCTGACTTTCATGCCTAAGGCGGGACTAGAATTCACCCTCTCCTGGTTTCTAGCCTGGCGCCTTAACCTTTGCTTTACAAAGGGAAATTCAGGAGCAAAAGCAAGAAAAACTTGACCAAAAAAGCACAATCTAATAAAAAAATATCTTAAGATCAAGCAGTACCATATTTGTATCGTTTCTACCATTTATTTTAAAAAGACAATTTAATTTCCACGAATGATAAAAAAAAATAAGAGGCGAAGTGAGTTTTGAAAAATAAATACATCTAAGGCAGGGGTCTTCAAACTTGGCCCTTTTAGGACTTGTGGACTTCAACTCCCAGAATTCCTCAGCCAGGCACGCTGGCTGAGGAATTCTGGGAGTTGAAGTCCACTCATCTTAAAATCTCTATCAGGGGTCTTCAAACTTGGCCCTTCTAGGACTTGTGGACTTCAACTCCCAGAATTCCTCAGCCAGGCACGCTAGCTGAGGAATTCTGGGAGTTGAAGTCCACTCATCTTAAAATCTCTATCAGGGGTCTTCAAACTTGGCCCTTTTAGGACTTGTGGACTTCAACTCCCAGAATTCCTCAGCCAGGCACGCTAGCTGAGGAATTCTGGGAGTTGAAGTCCACTCATCTTAAAATCTCTATCAGGGGTCTTCAAACTTGGCCCTTTTAGGACTTGTGGACTTCAACTCCCAGAATTCCTCAGCCAGGCACGCTAGCTGAGGAATTCTGGGAGTTGAAGTCCACTCATCTTAAAATCTCTATCAGGGGTCTTCAAACTTGGCCCTTTTAGGACTTGTGGACTTCAACTCCCAGAATTCCTCAGCCAGGCACGCTAGCTGAGGAATTCTGGGAGTTGAAGTCCACTCATCTTAAAATCTCTATCAGGGGTCTTCAAACTTGGCCCTTTTAGGACTTGTGGACTTCAACTCCCAGAATTCCTCAGCCAGGCATGGGGATTTTTTTTTAAATGTAAAACACTGCATTTTCCCACTCTCTTTCCTAACCGACCTACAATTTGAGGATACGGGTGAATCCTTAATTCACGACCACAGTTGAGCCCAAATTTTCTGTCGCTAAGCAAAATGGTTGTTAAGTGAGTTTTGCCTCATTTTACGACCTTCCTCGCCATGGTCCTTAAGTGAATCGCTGCATTTAAGTTAGCCACACGGTTGTTAAGTGAATCGGGGCTGCGCCCATTGACTTTGCTTGTCAGAAGGTTGCAAAAGGAGATCACGTCACACACACACACACACACACACACCAGGATACAAAGAGAAACTGGTGCAAAATACAAACAGCAAAAAAAGGGGTGGGGTGGGGGCTTCGATTGCAGTTTTATCTACCATCTTGAACTTTTTTGATACTCCCCGCCCCCCCCCCACACACTTGGAGACCCCTCCCAAGGCCTAACTGGTGGATTCCTTTTTAAAAGGTGATCAATTTTTTCCTGCCCAAGAAGGACCGGGGGGGGGGGGGGTTGGACTAGAAGACCTCCAAGGTCCCTTGCAACTCTGTCATTCTATTCCATTCTAATTTGGCAAAATGCACACAACTATAAAACCCAGATGGGTTTCTTTTAATATCCCAGCGGGCAAAAAGAATTGTATTATCGGTCAATTTAAAACGTGTGTAGAGAGAGAGAGAGACCGATTCTGTTTTTAATCGGTCTGAAGCTTGCCGCGTTAAAGAGATGTATTGTTCACAGGATCGGTGTTTGCGAATTATAACCCATTAAGGAAACGTTGGGATTTTTTTTTTGCGCAAACTTTGAAAGGAAAGAGTGGACGAGCGTGATTTCTCGGTGAATAAAACTGCTGATGCAAAGTTTTAGCTGAGCCCAGGTTATTATTAAGAATGTCAATACGTAAAGCCTTTGGATTTTATTCATTCAATTAGAGTGGTACGCTAGTTAAAAAAAACATACAACCCCCCCCCAGAATATTTGGTACTTTGGATGTTTACCTTTGGATAAGGAAAAAAAGAGAAAAAAAAACCAATAGTAGAAGCGAAGGGTAATGTAGTTACTCCATTAGTGTTACATTTGCTCCAAGTTGAGGCTTGCTTTTTTAGTTATCCCGGGGAGGGGTAATTTTTATTTATTGGTTAGGCTTGCTCCAAAGTCATTCTGATCTGGGTTTTTTTATTTTAAGGGAGACATTCCTCAATCTCGTGCGTTGCAGTGCAGAAGATGGGATGGCGTTGTGAAATGCTACAATCTTCTTTCTAAAGCGGTCTCCATGTTGTTTATTCCCGGCTTGGACTGGACCCTGATGAAGATTTTTCCATGGTTTTTGTTCAAGACAATGGGATGGCTTAGGGGGCGAGGAAGTGGACTTACACGTACGGGAGGTTTTTAAAAAGAGACTTGCTTGAGCCGAGGGGTTGGACTAGACGACCTCCGAGGTCCCTTCCAGCTCCATTCTGATGGACTGATTGAATTGCAGGAAAGATATTTTATAGCAGAGTTTTTCAGACTTGGCCATTTTAAAACAATGTTTGTTTTTTTCCCCCCAAGCTTGGTCACTTGAAGATATGTAGACTTCAACTCCCAGAATTCCCCGCCCCCAGCCTGGCTGGGGAATTCTGGGAGTTACAAGTCCACAAAGAGCTTCAGAGAAAGTCTTCTGTTTTGTTGAGAAGAACACCCGCCATAACACCGATGGCGAAGGAAGGCGAATAGAAGCAGTCCTCCATTTACAACAGTTCATTGAGTGACCGTTCAAAGTTACGACGGCGCTGGAAAAGGGGACTTTGGGGCGTTTTTCACTTTTACGATCGTTACAGCATCCCCGTGGTCACGTGGTCAGAATTCAGCCGCTTGGCAACCGACGCGTATTTATGACAATCGCGGCAAACCCCGGGGTCACGTGTTCCCCTTTTGCGACCTTCTGACAAGCAACATCTATGGGGAAGCCAGATTCACTTAACGGTCGTGTTCCTAACTTCACGACTGCAGTGATTCGCTTAACAACGATGGAAAGAAAGGCCGTAAAATGGGGGTCAAAACTCACTTTAACGACGGTCTTGCTTAGCGACTGAAATTTTGGGCTCAGTGGTCGTAACTCAAGGATGACCTGTAATGTACGTAAAATTAGGCAGACTCTTAACAGCCCTAATCCACGTCTAATCATATGATCTTATCTGCTTTTTAATTTTTTTTATTATGTTTTTATGTTTAATGCTTTTATTTGTGATGCTGGTCTGGGACCGAAATAAATGGAAACTGAGCAGGGGGTTGGACTAGATGACCTCCAAGGTGCCTTCCAACTTTATTATTATTATTATTAAAAAATTGATGGATGGCAAACCTTTCGCGAGTGTGTCTGGTGCCATCCTGGAGACACAATAGAGGCCTCTAAAGTAGGATTTTGTGCGCTGGTGTCATGGCAAAGTGGGACTGCTGTCACCCGGCCCCATTTTGCTGTGGACACCTCCCTTCCCCCCCACCTCAAATTCACACGGAGCTGTTGAATGCCGCAAAAACAAGGAGCCAGATTCGTACCAAACAACGCAAAATGAGTTTTTCAGGCTTAGCCGAGGGAGCTCTTTACGTCGTGTACTGAGCATCGAATTGTCTTAGTTGCAGGGGTAGGCGACCTTGGCTCTTTTATGACTACTGGACTACAACTCCCAGAATTCCTGAGTCTGACTCAGGAATTCTGGGAGTTGTAGTCCACTAGTCATAAAAGAGCCAAGATTACTTACCCCTGATTTCTAGCGAAAGACAGTGCGGCGGCCATTTTGCTTCACTTGAACCCATCGGCCATTTTGTTTCACTTGAACCCATCGGTAACAATCAACCTTACCCCGGCCCCCTCGGATTGCGAGGATACCACACTCCGTCTAGCGCAATTGCTGTGTCTGACACATCTCTGAGGCACGTTTTGATTTTTTCCCTGCCCTTTTTTGAAGGACGTTGCCCTCGGCACGCGCAGACGTGCAGCAGAGTCCTGGAGCGATTTCCTGGAGATGGAGAAAGACACCCCCCCCTTACCCCAACCATACAACCTCATCCCCCCCCCTCGGTTCCAAAGGCCGAATAACTCCAAACTAGAATAATTATGGTCAGAATGTGGTGGTGGGGCGTCATGACGGCTATCAATCGTTGCCGTGAATAGCAGCTGAGTGACACTTCCCAGCAGGATTGAACGCCACCGTTGTGTCGCTCCATCGGTGCTTCTGGGCCTCCTGGTGAGGTCGGGGTGGTGTGTGTGTGCAGGGGCTGTGAATCAGCAGGGATCAATCGGTTGCCACAGATGGAACATCTGTTCTCGTTGAATCGTTTAGTCTCGGCTCAACGCACTGCCCTTCTCTGGGAAGACCACTCAAGCTGAACGGCCTGGTGATTTTTTTTGTCGAGAAACACAACTCTTGCTCTGAAACCCATGTTGCTGTCAACCAAGGTTGGCTCGACCGTGATGGCTTCGCTTTTGAAGCCCCAACATTTCAAAAAATGGGTGGAGACCTAGGTGTGAGGTGTCCATCTCCTGGAGACCTATGGTGAGATGTCCATCCCACACCCTCTTTTGAGAGGTTTCACCCACACTGTCTTGTCCCACCATTCTGAGAAGGGATTGAGGAGAGGAGAGGAGATGTGTCCGGGAAGAGACACACCACACGTCAACCCCGTAGGAGAATTTTCAGTTCGTATACCAAGCTGTCATGGTGAAGAACCACAAATGAACCCAACTGATGCATTGCCCATGAGAAGGGTGGACAATTTCCATCTGTAGCAAAGGCCCACCGGGTCCCACCAAGAGCCACGTTTCAAAAGATGGTCCCTAGTTTCTGATTCTCACTAGATCGCTCTAGTGGAAGGTCCTCCCTTAGATACTCAAGGGTGGCTGAGCCTCGCTCGACTTAAATTAAAATCACTCAACCTTTAACGAAAAACCAGGGGGCTGGGTAGAGTTTGGATACCACACTTTGACGTGGGGAGGGAGCAATCTTCCCACGCCAAGCGTGGAGAACGTGGATCCCAATCTGGTTTCAGAAGGTTTTTTTTCCCCAGAAGACAGCCAGATCTTCTCCTTCTCAAGCGAGACTGCTTCACTGCACCCCAGGAGAGTCGGCTTTGACTCATTGGTCAAAGATGAAGAAAAGACGCTTGTGTGGATTGGTTCCTGTTTGTGACTTCAGCACACGTGCGGGGTTTCTTGGAGATGGTTCAGGGTGGACTCTTCCCCTGGATGGCCCACACTTGCTCACTTGAAAGACATTCACAGACCAGCTCGAGGGGCGAGGATTTCTTTCCTCTCCTCTTGCTACAAAGTCGATGCGGAGGAAGATGGCGGTGGGTGGGACCACCCTTCCTGGAGTCCCACATTGGAAAATCGAAGACCGAGCAAGCCCCACGGTGGGCGGTCTTGCGCAAGGCTTCCGTCTGGCTCACATGGCCATCAGGAGGACAGTACTGGTGGCCGTGGAGCTCCACACCATCATCCAGAGGTCAAGGGTCAATGTCAGGGCAGAGTCAGACGCTCCGGGCCCAAGGTGGGACGCATCGCGCAACGGATTCTCTTCTGCAGGCACCTAGAAGAACAAGCAGAGTGACGGTGAGCGTGAGGAGATGGGACTCGCCGGTTCCCAGCGGGGCGTGGGGCGGAAGGAGGAAGCAAAGATCAAGGAGACGGAGACGGAACCTCCGACCGAGAGGAAGGAAGTTCAGAGGAAATGTTAGAAAGTAGGGCCGAATTACAAGGGTTCTGTTAGTGACCGTCCGAAGTTACGACAGCCCTGCAAAAAGTGACTCCGTGCCGATTTTCACCCTCATGACCGTTGCAGCGTTCCTGGGGTCACGTGTGGAGTGGAACAGAACAGAACTGAATAGAGAACAGACAGAATAGTACAGCGTAGACTAGAACAGAACAGAACAGAACAGAAAGGATAGGATAGGATAGGATAGGATAGGATAGGATAGGATAGGATAGGATAGGATAGGATAGGATAGGATAGGATAGGATAGGATAGGAAAGAGTAGATAGATAGATAAATAGATAGATAGATAGATAGATAGATAGATAGATAGATAGATAGATAGATAGATAGATAGATAGATAGATAGATAGATAGATAGATAATGGATGGATGGAAGGATACGATAGGAAAGATAGATAGATAGATAGATAGATAGATAGATAGATAGATAGATAGATAGATAGATAGATAGATAGATAGATAGATAGATGATGGATGGAAGGATAGAAAAGAGATAGATAGATAGATAGATAGATAGATAGATAGATGATGGATGGAAGGATAGAAAAGAGATAGATAGATAGATAGATAGATAGATAGATAGATAGATAGATAGATAGATAGATAGATAGATGATGGATGGAAGGATATGATAGGAAAGAAATAGATAGATAGAGATAGATAGATAGACAGACAGATAGATAGATAGATAGATAGATAGATAGATAGATAGATGGAAGGATACGATAGGAAAGATAGATAGATAGATAGATAGATAGATGATGGATGGAAGGATAGAAAAGAGATAGATAGATAGATAGATAGATAGATAGATAGATAGATAGATAGATAGATAGATAGATAATGGATGGATGGAAGGATACGATAGGAAAGATAGATAGATAGATAGATGATAGATAGATGATGGATGGAAGGATATGATAGGAAAGAGATAGATAGATAGACAGATAGATAGATAGATGGAAGGATACGATAGGAAAGATAGATAGACAGACAGACAGACAGACAGACAGACAGACAGATAGATAGATAGATAGATAGATAGATAGATAGATAATGGATGGATGGAAGGATACGATAGGAAAGATAGATAGATAGATAGATAGATAGATAGATAGATAGATAGATAGATAGATAGATAGATAGATAGATAGATAGATAGATGATGGATGGAAGGATAGAAAAGAGATAGATAGATAGATAGATAGATGATGGATGGAAGGATAGAAAAGAGATAGATAGATAGATAGATAGATAGATAGATAGATAGATAGATAGATAGATAGATAGATAGATAATGGATGGATGGAAGGATACGATAGGAAAGATAGATAGATAGATAGATGATAGATAGATGATGGATGGAAGGATATGATAGGAAAGAGATAGATAGATAGATAGATAGATAGATAGATAGATAGATAGATAGATAGATAATGGATGGATGGAAGGATACGATAGGAAAGATAGATAGATAGATAGATGATAGATAGATGATGGATGGAAGGATATGATAGGAAAGAGATAGATAGATAGATAGATAGATAGATAGAGATAGATAGATAGATAGATAGATAGATAGATAGATAGATAGATAGATAGATAGATAGATGATGGATGGAAGGATATGATAGGAAAGAGATAGATAGATAGATAGATAGATAGATAGATAGATAGATAGATAGATATAGACAGATAGATAGATAGATGGAAGTATTTAATTTAATTTAATTTATTATTAATATTTCTATACCGCCCTTCTCCCGAAGGACTCAGGGCGGTGTACAGGGCAAGAATAAAACAAGAGTTACAAAAATTAAAAGATAATTAAATACATGCCCATAAAAACAGTTGATACATTAATAAAAACCCCAATAAAATGATAATAAAAAACCCCATACGATAGGAAAGATAGATAGATAGACAGACAGACAGACAGACAGATGATGGATGGAAGGATAGAAAAGAGATAGAGATAGATAGATAGATAGATAGATAGATAGATAGATAGATAGATAGATAGATAGATAGATAGATAGATAGATAGATAGATAGATAGATAGATAGATAGAAGGAAGAGTACGGTGGGGTAGGGTAGGATAGGACAGGAGAGAAGATTAGAGTAGACTAGATTAGACTGAAATAAGACAGGACAGGATAGAGTAGAATAGATGAAGGGTCTTCAAACTTGGCCCTTTTAGGACTTGTGGACTTCAACTCCCAGAATTCCTCAGCCAGTAGTTTCTCCTACTCTTGAAAAGCAGGCAAGGAGCGAGCTCCAACATCTCTCTCTCTCTCTCTCTCTCTCTCTCTCTCTCTCTCTCTCTCTCTCTCTCTCCCTCTCATTCTCTCTCTCTCTCTCTCTCTCATTCTCTCTCTCTCTCATTCTCTCTCTCTCTCTTACTCTCTCTCTCTCTCTCTCTCATTCTCTCTCTCTCTCTCATTCTCTCTCTCTCTCTCTCTCTCTCTCTCTCTCCCTCTCATTCTCTCTCTCTCTCTCTCTCTCATTCTCTCTCTCTCTCTCATTCTCTCTCTCTCTCTCACTCTCTCTCTCTCATTCTCTCTCTCTCTCTCTCATTCTCTCTCTCTCTCTCTTACTCTCTCTCTATCTCTCATTCTCTCTCTCTCTCTCTCTCTCTCTCTCTCTCTCTCTCTCTCTCTCTCTTTTCAGAAACAGGACAAGGTGCCCGTGTGCTGCAGAAGAGCTGAACACCGGAGAATTTGGATTTAATTCTCAGCATTTAACATTAAACTGGATGCCACCCGGAGCCCAACTCTAAGGTAGATGGGTGGTTAAGAAGTGTGAGATATAAATAAGTTGAAACAACTTTGAGACTGTTCGTAAGGAAGCGGGGGGGGGGTCGTGGTCGAGGGCGGGGGCCCTGAGATCTGCTCTGCGACCCCTTTTATCTTAAATTTTTAGCTTCATGCCTCAGTTTTATACAAATAATCAGGGCTTTTTTTGTCCTAGAACTCTCAGAACGGAGTTCCGGCACCTTTTTTGGATGGAACCTTGTAGGGTAGGCAAGGCGGGTTGTATGACACGTGTGAGCTCCGGCACCTTTTTTTTTTTTTACAAAAAAAGCACTGCACATAATATTGTGTGTTTTTTTTAAAAATTAATTAATTATTATTTTTTTACCCTAGAGATACAGTTTGGAGTGGTAACAAGAGGGAGAATAAAATTCCGTATTATTCTTTTGGCTTTGACTTGTGCGTTCGGTTCTCCTCCCCCCCTCCCCCTTTGAACGATTTATTCAGTGCTTTTCGTTGCAACGAATAATTAACTTGGACCGACCATCACTGGAGAGAAATAAAAGGCGTAAACCGTATGTTTATTTTTTTTTCATCCCCGTTCGTTTTTTGTATCGTGCTTTCTTTTGTAGTTGTTGTTGTTTGGGTTCTGGGTAACTTTTACCGTATTGAAAAAAAAATGCTAATAACGTTCTAATAAAAATGTATTTAAAAGAAAAAGATTTTTTTTAAAAAAAAAAAGGAAAAAGAAGCTTTGGAGAAAGCAGAGCTCGGAAGCTTTTTCCCGCAGCAAGAGAAGCGCGAGAGATCAAACTGACGTTTGATAGAAAGGGAATAAATAAATAAATAAATAAATAAATAAATAAATAAATAAATAAATAAATAAATAAATAAATAAATAAATAAATAAATGGGAAACTAAAGGGCTATCTTTGTACCCTGGACACAGGCCAAGACAGACCAGGAGCCAAAAGGAGCCAAAAGGTGCTGTCCAGCACTACCATACCTGAGCTGCAATACTATGGTCTGTCCCCAGAGGACAGCAGAGGGTAAAAGGTGCTTTCTCTTTGCTGCCACCCAGAGGTCATTAGAATAGGATAGGACAGGACAGGACAGAATAGGGTAAGAATAGAATAGAATATAGAGAATGGAATGGAAATTTAGAATCGAATCGAATCGAATCGAATCGAATCGAATAGAATAGAATAGAATAGAATAGAATAGAATAGAATAGAATAGAATAGAATAGAATAGAATAGAATAGAATAGAATAGAATAGATATTGGAAAAGAATAGAATAGACTAGAATAGACTAGAATAGAATAGAATAGAATAGAATAGAATAGAATAGAATAGAATAGAATAGAATAGAATAGAATAGAATAGAATAGAATAGAATAGAATGGAATGGAATGGAATGGAATGGAATGGAATGGAATGGAATGGAATGGAATGGAATAGAAGAGAAGAGAAGAGAAGAGAAGAGAAGAGAAGAGAAGAGAAGAGAAGAGACCTTGGAGGTCTTCTAGTCCATCCCCCTGCTCAAGCAGGAGAACCTGTACCGTCTCAGACAAATGACTGTCCAGTCTCCTCTTAAAAACCTCCAGGGATGGAGCGCCCACGATTTCTGGTGGCAAGCTGTTCCACTGGTTGATTGTCCTCACTGTCAGGAAGTTTCTCCTTAATTCCAGCTTGCTTCTCTCCTGGATCAGCTTCCAACCATTGTTTCTCATCCTTCTCTCTGGTGCTTTGGAGAATAGTTTGGCCCCCTTCTTCTTTGGGGCAGCCCCCCAAATACTGGAAGACTGCTATCATGTCTCCCCTATTTCTTCTTTTCTTTAGACTGGCCAAGCCCAAGTCCACTAAGTGTAAGACTTTGCTTTTCTCCACTCTTCCTTCCTTCCTTCCTTCCTTCCTTCCTTCCTTCCTTCCTTCCTTCCTTCCTTCCTTCCTTCCTTCTTTCTTTCTTTCTTTCTTTCTTTCTTTCTTTCTTTCTTTCTTTCTTTCTTTCTTTCTTTCTTTTTCTTTCTCCTGCCCTCTTCTCATTTTTTTCCTTCCTTCCTTCCTTCCTTCCTTCCTTCCTTCCTTCCTTCCTTCCTTCCTTCCTTCCTTCCTTCCTTCCTTCCCTCCCTCCCTCCCTCCCTCTCTCCCTCCTTCCTTCCTTCCTTCCTTCTATCCTCCCAACATTTTGAGGGACACACCAAGATAAGAAAGAAAGGTACAACCAAGAAAACTGACTCTGGCTGATTTTGCCTTCTTTGCTTATTCTCCCACATCCAAATTATAGACTGCAGCCTTCAGCTCTGATGCTATTGACTGTATAACAATCCATTTTCTTGTCCAGGCTTCCTTTATTACAGGGTATTATTTTTCTTTAAAAAAAGAGAGAGAGAAAGAAAGAAAGCTGGAGGATCCATGTTCTTTAACGCTGGGTACTCGAATGCTCTGATGTTTTCAATTTTATTTGTTGGGATGCTGCCCACGGGAAAGACGCCCTGACGTTTATGTGGCTTTTCACCAGCAGCTTTTAACGGGGATTAGAAAGCAATCAGGAGGAAATTGAGGTTGATTACAAGGGATATAATCAGGTTCGCCAAAAAAAGAAATCCACTGGCTAGGAAGTAGCTTGTTACGGAGGAGGAAGACAAATGGCCGGAGGGCCTCGCTTCTCCCAAGGGCAGGAAAAGAGCGCCCAGAGGCTTCCGGAGATGCAGAAAACCTGCAAGACAGGAGGACGCTTTGAAGCTGAGAATATCAATCTACCTTGATGGTAGGTAGGTCGATAGGTAGGTAGGTAGATGGTAGATAGATAGATGGATGGATGATTGATAGACAGATAAGATAGACAGAGCTAGCTAGCTAGATGATAGATAAAGATAGATAGATAGATGATAGATGATAGACAGATAAGACAGGCAGAGCTAGCTAGCTAGATGATAGATGAAGATAGATGATAGATAAGATAAACATAAGATAGATAGATAGATAGATGATAGACAGATAAGACAGACAGAGCTAGCTAGCTAGATGATAGATAAAGATAGATGAGATGATAGATAAGATAGACATAAGATAGATAGATAGATGATAGACAGATTAGACAGATCTAGATAGATAGATGATAAAGATAGATAGATGAGATGAGATGAGATGATAGATAAGATAGACATAGATAAGAGATAGATGATAGATAGACAGATAAGATAGACAGTTAGCTAGATAGATGATAAAGATAGATAGATGAGATGATAGATAAGATAGACATAAGATAGACAGAGCTAGCTAGCTAGATGATAAAGATAGATGAGATATGATAGATAAGATATAGATAAGATAGATAGATGATAGATGATAGATAGATAAGATAGACAGAGCTAGCTAGCTAGATATGTAGATAGATAGATGATAGATAAGATAGATAGGTAGATAGATAGATAGATAGATAGATAGATAGATAGATAGATAGATAGATAGAGATAGATAGATATGGATGGATATAAATAGATGAGAGACGATAGACAGATGATAGCTAAACATAAGATAGAAGAGAAAGAGATAGAAAGATTGATAGACGAAAGAAAGAAGAGAGAAGAAATAGAAAGATAACGATCGATAATAGAAGAGCTAAGAAGAAAGGTAGATAGATGAAAGATATATAGAAAGAGTGGACAGCACACCAACAAAGTCACTGTCTTCAGCGTTGTAGTAATTTCAATCGGTCACTAAAGTAATAATTATAAGTCGAGGACTTCCTGTGTTAAACTCTTACCCTTTTCTTGGAAAGCTGGTCAAAGACCGTAAGAAAGAGACTTTGATTTTGACACCAAGCCGGGCTGTTCTCTTCCGCTTGCACATTCAAGGACCAGATTTCATGTGGCCTGCTCAGCACTGGATCACTCCTTCCCGTGGCTGGGCTCACACGAACTCCCCCCAACCAATGAACCCCCTCCATGACCCATCCAACCCACACGTGTTGCGTTCCCACAACCAAACCGCAAACCCAGGCTCAACGAAACGGAGCCTTGGGTACAAATGCAGCCCAAAGATCTGAAAGAATCCGGTGGGTCGGTCACCGAGCGGGCCCGAGTCCTTTGGCCTACCTTGGTGGGTTCCAACTGTTCCAGAATGTTCTCCTGGTGGGTGGCCTCCACTTTATCGGTGTTTCTCTCCTGCTTTCTCATCTGGGTGGTGGGTGAGGTGGACGGACTGGAGGCAGCGCTCAAATAGGTCCCGTTGCCGAAGGCCTGGATGGCATTTTCTGAAGGGAAGGAGAAAAAAGGGGGTTGTGAGAGCCACACAACCACCACACACCCCAGCTGAAATCAGTTGTGCATCCAGTTTGTGGTCACCACGTTGCAAGAAAGATGCCGAGAAGAGTAAGTAAGAAGATCTGGAGACTAAAACATACGAAGGACGGTTGCAAGATTTGGGAATGGCCAGTCTAGTGAAAAGAAGGACTAGGGGGGGGGACACAATAGCAGCATTCCAGTATTTGGGGGGCTGCCACAAAGAGGAGGAGGGGGGGTGTCAACTTATTTTCCAGAGCTCCTGAAGGCAGGATAAGAAACAATGGATGGAAACAAATCAAGGAGAGAAACAACTTAGAACTAAGGAGAAACTTCCTAACGGTGAGGACAATTAACCAGTGGAACACCTGGCCACCAGATGTTGTGGGTGCTCCATCACTGGAGGCTTTTAAGAAGAGACTGGACAGCCACTTGTCTGAGATGGTACAGGGTTTCCTTGCCTGAGCAGGGGGTTGGACTAGAAGACCTCTAAGGTCCCTTCCAACTCTTATTTTGAATTGGAATCCTTCCACATAGAAAGTTAGCATATCTGGGAAATGGGCTACTGCTTCTGCTAGATAGAGAGACCAGTTAGATAAGAAGCTAGATAAGGAGGCCAATTTCCATGAACACATAGTATATAGCAGGGGGTCTTCAAACTTGGCCCTTTTATGACTTGTGGACTTCAACTCCCAGAATTCCTCAGCCAGGCACATAAAAGGGCCAGGTTTGAAGACCCCCTGGTATATAGGATAACAGAATTGGAAGGGACCTTGAAGGTCCTCTAGTCCAACTCCCTGCTCTGGCTGGAGCCACTATAGTCTTTCAGACAAATGGCTGTCCATTTCTTGAAAATTTCCACTGATGAAACATCCAGATCTGGTGGCAATCTGTCCCGCTGGTTAATTGTTCTCACCGTCAGGAAATCCCTCCTTAGTTCTACATTGGGTCTCTTCTCGATTTCAGGTAGTCCTTGACTTACGACCACAATAGAGGCCAAAATTCATATTGCTAATCAAGTCAGTCGTTGAGTGAGCTTCGCCCCATTTTGTAACCTTTCTCACCACCGTCGTTAAGCGGATCGCCACAGCTGTGAAGTTAGCTGCACGGTTGCTAAGTGGACCTGGCTTCTCCCACTGACTTTGCTTGACAGGAGGTCGCAAGAGCGGATCATGTGACCCCCGGGACACTGCAAACCATCATAAAGATGAAGCAGTGGCCAAGCTTCTGAATTTGGATCATGTGACCACGGGGATGCTGCAAGGGTCGTAAGTGTGAAAAACCATCCTAGGTCGCTTTTTCCCCAGTGCCATTGTCACTTCTGAATGGTCACTAAATGAGCTGCTGTAAATCAAGGACCAGTTGCAGTTCCCATCCCTCGCTTAGGGAACAGCTGCTCAAAAGGGGACAACCAGCCTGTCTGGGTGGCAAAGTGTCACACACACACACACACACACACACACACACACAGAGAGACACACAAACACAAACACCCGAAGATGCTGAGACTAGCCTGCTGTCCTTCCGGCTTCAATCCCATCACCTTGCCTTGAGGCTGGATCGTTTGGTACCCTCGATGGGCTTTGATGGATGGAGACGTATTCCCATGTGGGATGAGGCTGTCGTCCCCCCCACCCCCACCTCACAAGGCTCCCTTCTTTCATCCTCAAGGAGACACCAGAGATTTGTGGCAGCACACACACGCCTGCCTCTTTCCCAAGACCTGCTCTGAGTAAGCATCAGGAGTCACACCAGGCAGGACAGCAAATCTCCCCTTGGGAGGAAGGGGGAGGGGGAGGGGGGAGAGGAGAAGAAAGAAAGAGAAAGAAAGGGAGGGAGGAGGGAAGGAAGGAAGAAAGGAAGGAAGGAAGGAAGGAAGAAAAAAAGAAAGGAAGAAAGAAAGAAGGAAAGAAAAAAGAAAGAAAAAGAAAGAAAGGAAAGAAAGGAAGGAAGGAAGAAAGAAAGGAAGAAAGACAAAGGAAGGAAGAAAGAAAGAAGAAAGAAAGAAAGGAAAGAAAGAGAAAGGAAGGAAGGAAGGAGGGAAGGAAGGAAGAAAGGAAGAAAGAAAGAAAGAAAGAAAGAAAGAAAGAAAGAAAGAAAGAAGGAAAGAAAAAAGAAAGAAAGGAAAGAAAGGAAGGAAGGAAGAAAGAAAGGAAGAAAGAAAAAAGAAGGAAGAAAGAAAGAAGAAAGAAAGGAAAGAAAGAAAGAAAAAGTGGAGGAAAGCAAAGTCTTACACTTAGGCAGGAAAAACCAAAGGCACAAGTGCAGACTGGGAGAGGCCTGGCTTAAAAACAGCAACTCTGAGAGAAACCTCGGAGTCCCAGTGGACGATCACTTGACCACCAGCCAGCCGTGTGCAGCAGCAGCCAAAAAGGTTAATACAATCCTGGGTTGCATAAACAGGCATAGAATCAAGCTCAGGTGAAGTATTAGCGCTGCTTTACAAAACCCTAGTGAGACCATACCTGGAATACTGCAGCCAATTTTGGTCACCATATCAGAAAAAAGACGTCTCTCCCCACCATACAAGGCTCTCTTCTTTCATCAAGAAGAAGGAGGAGGAGGAGGAGGAGGAGGAGGAGGAAGAAGAAGAAGAAGAAGAAGAAGAAGAAGAAGAAGAAGAAGAAGAAGAAGAAGAAGAAGAAGAAGAAGAAGAAGAGGAGGAGGAGGAGGAGGAGGAGGAGGAGGAGGAGGAGAAGAAGAAGAAGAAGAAGAAGAGGAGGAGGAGGAGGAGAAGAAGAAGAAGAAGAAGAAGAAGAGGAGGAGGAGGAGGAGGAGGGTGGTGTCCTTGATGCTCTCTGAGCTTTGTTGTTTTCTTGCAGACCTTTCATGATCCAACTAGGGAACATCATCAGTGTGAAAAGGGAGTGGGGCTGGAGGAGGAGGAGGAGGAGGAGGAGGAGGAGGAGAAGTGTGGGGTCCTGGGTGCTCTCTGAGCTTGGGGCTTTTCTTGCAGACCTTTCATGACCCAACTAGGCAACATCATCAGTGCGAGAAGGGAGTGGGCTTTGCTTTCACTTTGCGGACTAGCCACGGCTTGCCCTGTCCGTCTAGTTGCCGGGAAAGACAGCCAACTGGAAAGGCCCTTTCCAAAGGCCCCAGCGCCCTCCCACCAGCCACCAAGGACCGCACTCCCAAGCAACGCACCTCCTCCATCGAACCGTCCCCAACCCGCTCAGCGAGGCAACACTTACGGAGGCAGAGGTTGTCGGTGAAAAGGTGTAGGAAACGCTCACATTCTTCCTGCCGGTTGCCGCTGGCGTTGCACGTGCACCAGGGCGCAATGTTGGCGGTCGAGTTGTCGATGTAGTTGGGCGTGATGGTGCTGCCTGCCGAGGGGAGGGAAGGAAGAGAGAGCAACTTTGAGAAAGCCAGGGAAACTTTTCAAAGTTTTCCCCCCAACGTGGCAACTTGGAAGACTTGCGGACGTCAACTCCCAGAATTCCCCAGCCAGCTGTGGCTGGCTGGGGAATTCTGGGAGTTGAAGTCCACATTATCTTCAAGAGACCGAGCTTGAAAAAAAAAACATCGTTTTGAAATGGCCAAGGCTGAAAAACTCTTCTGTAAAATATCTCTCCTACACGTCGATCAACCCAGCAGAATAGAGCCGGAAGGGACCTCGGAGGTCATCTAGTCCAACCCCCTGCTCAAGCAGGACACCCTATGCCATTTCAGACAAATGGCTGTCCAGTCTCTTTTTAAAAAGCTCCAGTACCTTTAAGTCAATTTCCTGGCACCCTAAGCCATCCCGTCGCTGGCTGAGGAATTCTGGGAGTTGAAGTCCACCCATCTTAAAATGGCCCAGGTTGAGAAACATTGCTACACAGGTAGTCCTCAACTTACAACAGTTCGCTTAATGACCGTTCAAAATTATAACAGCATTGAAAAAATTGACTTATGACCGTTTTTCACAGTTACGAACGTCGCAGCATCCCCACCATCAGGTGATTAAAGTTCAGGTGCTTGGCAATTGACTTGTACTTATGACGGTGGCATTGTCCTGGGGTCACACGATCCACTTCTGCGACCTTCTGACAAGCAATGGAGGAAGCCAGATTCACTTAACAACCGTGTTGCTAACTGAACAACTGCAGCGATTCGCTTAATGACTTTGGCCAGAAAGGTCGTAAAATGAGGCAAAACTCGCTTAACAACTGTCTCACTTAGCAACATAAATTTTGGGCTCGATTTGGGTGGTACGTTGAGGTCTACCCATGCGGCGTGTTTGAAGAAAAACCCTTTTATTTTATTACCAGCCTGAAAAAAAAATAGACATTTTTTTCCCCCGAAAGTACAGAACAAACTAGAAATATCGGAATGAATGATTAAAAAATAAAACCCAAAACCCCAAAAGAAAATTGTATAAACATGCTAAGCCTGTTACTTAGCTTTAAAATATTTAACAGTATCCTGTAGGAAGATTTTTAATGAAAAAAGAGAAGACGGTGTTATGAATTCCAGGCAAATGGATACAGATGGCAGCTTTTTTGGAAGAGCAGAAAATAATGTCTTTGCAAAAATGGATAAGTTATTTTTTTTTAAAAAAATGGGGGTTATATTTTTATAAATACTGCAAATTGGCAGTGCATACATTAAGGGGAAGTTTCATTTCCCCCCCCCCCTTTTAATATGCAAAAACAAGTAACAATACCACGGAGACCTTAGTTTTAAGTATTAAGCTTAAGATAGAAATCTTTAGCATAAAATAAATAATTTAACATTATTTGGGAGTTGTTTATCGGTGCCACACTCGGTTTTAGATGTAAAAAAGCTAAGCAACCTTAGGCTTA
>NC_138209.1:3036471-3051471 GCF_964194415.1 Vipera berus | reverse complement strand
GGCTGAGAAATAACTGAGGTAATTGTATTGCTTCTCTATCTTTGAAAGTCTGCTGAAGCTTTTAAGATTTTAAGATCCTTGCAGCGTTCTTCAGCTTCCAACCAGATTTTGACTAGAGGCTTCTTCAAAGAGAGGAGGCCTCTGTGGAGAAAAGCCATCTTCACGTCAGGAGAGAGTGCTGGGTGTGTCTCTCTCCATCTTTTTCCATTTCAGGAATGACTTGATGGAATCAGAAGAACATCTTGGTGGAGACCCCAGCCGGTCGAGAGGGAGAGATGAGAGGCCATCTCTGTTGTTTGTCCGCATCTGCGAGTGCTATCAAAACCTGGAAGTAACCAGCAATCGGAGTTCTCAGAATGAATTTCCCAAAACGGTAGAGCCACTTGAAGAAAATATTCACAGCTCTGGGTTGAAATATGGCGTCCTTGGCGCTCTCTGAGCTTGGTTGTGTTCTTGCAGACGTTTCGTGACCCAACTAGGTGACATTATCAGGGCTAGACTGGAGTGGGGTGTGCGGGGAAGAAGAGGAGGAGGAGGAGGAGGAGTAGTAGGACTGTGGAGTCCTTGGTGCTCTCTGAGCTGGGTGGTTTCCTTGAAGACATCTCATGACCCAACTAGATAACATCATCAGTGCTAGAAGAGAGAAAGATTTGTGGACAGGAGGAAGGAGAAGGAGAAGGAGAAAGAGAAGGAGAAAGAGAAGAAGGAGGATCTTTCGTGCTCTCTGAGCTGGGTGGTTTTCTTGCAGACGTCTCATGACCCAACTAGATAACATCATCAGTGCTAGAAGGGAGGAGGAGGAGGAGGAGGAGGAGGAGGAGGAGGATGCTGACTTTGGGGTCCCTGGTGCTCTCTGAGCTTGGAGGTTTCCTTGCAGATGTTTCATGACCCAACTAGGTAACATCATCAGTGCTAGAAGGGAGAGGAGGAGGAGGAGGAGGACTGTGGGGTCCTTGATGCTCTCTGAGCTGGGTGGTTTCCTTGCAGACGTCTCATGACCCAACTAGGTGATATCATCAGTGCTAGAAGGGAGTGGCTTTGCACTCTTTTTATAGAGGAGTGGTTTGCCCTCTCATTGCTGATGGGAGTGCTCACCAGTCACCATCAGAAACACACACCCCCAAGACAGGACAAGCCACAAGCTACTTGTATGTAATCGGAGATGGAAACCCACCCCCTTCTAGCCCTGATGATGTTACATAGTCGGGTCAGTCAGACAAGCCACTTCATGGGCTCCGGATCACCCTGGGGTCCCCAGGCCCGTGGGCAGAACCAGGTCTTTAGGGGCTTGAGAAACCTATCTTATCTCCGCAGGGATGACGTTCCACAGGGAAGGAGCCACCACGGAGACGGCCCTTTCTCTGGCTCCCACCAGATGGAGCCCCTTAATTGGGGAATCCGTAACACCCCTTGCCTGCCTGCTCCGGTAGGTCAGGGAGACGTACCTGGGTTTAAAGACGGTCTTTCAAATAACCTGGTTCCAAGCCAGGTAGGGCTTTGAAGGGGACAGCATCACCTTGAACTGGAGCCGGAAGCAAACCGGCAGCCGATGCAGTTTTCACAGGAGAAGTTGCACCTGATGACAGAGTTACCTGTGTTCCCGTGTAAGCTGCCTCTCTCCGCAGCAGAAAAAAAAAAGCTTGACTTAAGTCTAACGAATGTGGCCGTAAGTGGAGGACAAAAGAGCTTCGTTGTTGTTTTTTTTAATCGGCAGAGGAGACCAAATTTTGGGCGTGGCCCTAAACAGGGAGGCTATAAAGACGCGGCTGATTGTTGGGAAATTCGGGACTGCCCATCAGCAACACTCTGCGGACGAAAGCCGGAAGGAGTTGATTTCCCGCCAGCCCAGCCAGGCAGGAAAGCCTATCATCCACAGCCAGGGGTGCCCCTGCGAGGAACGTATCTAGGGTGACTTCGGCCCTAGCTGGAAAGTCACTTTCCAGCTCTGCAGCTGGCTAGCTGAGGTTTGTGTGAAGGCAAGGACAACGCAACACAACCTCCTGCCTCTTTGCATTCTCTACACGCCAGTGGTTCTGAAGTCCCCTCTTGTGCTACAACCAACAACATCCTTTCAGGGCTGATGCTATTTGTGTGTGTGTGTGTGTGTGTGTGTGTGTGTACGTGCGCGCGCACGCGCGCATGCACGCAAAACCCGCTGTGTAACAAAATAAACATGGCCGCAAGCACTGGAGAGCTGTGATGGCGAGGAGAGTGGCAACGTATGGTCTGGTGCGGGAATGAAAAAGGTGCTGAGAGTCCTTGCCAAAGTTGAAGAAGGATTGGAGAGAACTTCCTATTCGCTAGCGCTTGGCCTGCAAGCAGGTCTGGTCCAGGGGTGAAGGCACCAGGCTAGAGGCCAGGCGACTGGGAGTTCTAGTCCCGACTTAGCCATGAAAGTCAAATTGGGTGCCTTTGGGCCAATCAACCAGGTGCCAGTGAGTTCTAGTCCCGCCCTAGCCATGAAAGTCAAATTGGGTGCCTTTGGGCCAATCGCCAGGTGCCAGTGAGTTCTAGTTCTGCCTTAGCCATGAAAGTCAAATTGGGTGCCTTTGGGCCAATCAACCAGGTTCCAGTGAGTTCTAGTCCTGCCCTAGCCATGAAAGTCAAATTGGGTGCGTTTGGGCCAGTCGCCAGGTGCCAGTGAGTTCTAGTCCCGCCCTAGCCATGAAAGTCAAATTGGGTGCCTTTGGGCCAATCGCCAGGTGTCAGTGAGTTCTAGTCCCGCCCTAGCCATGAAAGTCAAATTCATTCCTTCCTTCCTTCCTTCCTTCCTTCCTTCCTTCCTTCCTTCCTTCCTTCCTTCCTTCCTTCCTTCCTTCCTCTCTCCCTTCCTCCTAATTACTTCCTTCCTTCCTTCCTTCCTCCTGATTCCACCCTTCCTTCCCTCCCTCCCTCCTTCCTTCCATTCTCCCTTCTTCCTGATTCTTTCCTTCCTTCCTTCTTTCCTTCCTTCTTTCCTTCCTTCCTCGCTCCCTCCCTCCTGATTCCTTCCTTCCTTCCTTTCTTCCTCCCTCCCTCCCTCCCTCCCTTCCTTCCTTCCTTCCTTCCTTCCTTCCTTCCTTCCTTCCTTCCTTCCTTCCTCCTGATTCCTTCCTTCCTTCCCTCCCTCCCTCCTTCCTTCCATTCTCCCTTCTTCCTGATTCTTTCCTTCCTTCTTTCCTTCCTTTCTCGCTCCCTCCCTCCTGATTCCTTCCTTCCTTCCTTCCTTCCTTCCTTCCTTCCTTCCTTCCTTCCTTCCTTCCTTCCTTCCTTCCCCACCATCCATAAAGAGCTGAAGAGGCTTCCGGGATGTGAAGCGGAAGCTCTTCCAAGGCAAAACAGGAGAGTCCCGGTGCCTCCTGAAAAAGCACCGCTGGGGCAGGCGAGCGTTGGTACCTGCAGACGTAGTTCCCTCGGCAGGCGTCCAGTGGCGTCAGGCAGTTCGGCTTCTCCTTGGCTTCGTAGGAGCAGGCGGGCACAATCGTCTGCCGGCGTCTCTCGGCGCAGGCCGTGTCGACACAGGGGCAGAACAACAGCTCATGCGTGTACTCGGGGGGCACCCGGTCGAAGAACTTCCGCAAGGCCTTGTGACATTTGGACCGGTTGCAGGGGTCCGCCCGGGGCCCCCGCCGGATGCAAGAGGACACGTACTCGGTCCGGAGTCGCTGGCACATCTCGTCCACGTTACAGGCTTTGGCGGCGTCCAAGCAGCGGTTCACTTGCGTGACCTCATTCTCGGAGCCTGCAGAGCAGAAAGACACAAGGGAGATGGTGGTGTGCAACAACAACAACAACAACAACAACAACAACAACAACAACAACAACAACAACAACAATAATAATAATAATAATAATAATAATAATAATAATAATAATAATAATAATAATAATAATAATAAAAGTTGGAAAGTACCTTGGAGGTCATCTAGTCCAACCCCCTGCTCAGGCAGAAACCCTATACCATTTCAGACAAATGGCTGTCCAGTCTCTTCTTAAAAACTTCCAGTGTTGGAGCATTCACCACTTCTGGAGGCAGGTTGTTCCACTGGTTAATTGTTCTAACTGTCAGGAAGTTTCTCCTTAGTTCTAGGTTGCTTCTCTCCTCGACTAGTTTCCATCCGTTGTTTCTTGTCCTGCTTTTGGGCGCTTTGGAGAAGAGCTTGACTGCCTCTTCTTTGGGGCAGCCCCTGAGATACTGGAAGACTGCTATCCTGTCCCCCCTCGTCCTTCTCTTCATTAAACTACACATACCCAATTCCAGCAACCGTTCCTTATATGTTTTAGTCTCCAGTCCCCCGATCGTCTTTGTTGCTCTTCTCTGTACCCTTTCTAGAGTCTCAACATCTTGTTTACATCGTGGTGACCAAAACTGGATGCAGTATTCCAAGCGTGGCCTTACCAAGGCCTTGTAAAGCGGTATTAGTACTTCACGTGATCTTGATTCTGTCCCTCTGTTAATGCAGCCTAGCACTGTGTTGGCTTTTTTGGCAGCTGCAGCACACGGCTGGCTCATATTGAAGTGATTGTCCACTAGGACTCCGAGATCCCTCTCACAGTTACTACTATTGAGCAAGGTGCCACCTATACTATACCTGTGCATTTGATTTTTCCTGCCTAAATGTAGAACCTTACTTTTTTCACCATTGAATTTCATTTTGTTAGATAGCGCCCGGTGTTCGAGTCTGTCCAGATCCTTCTGTATCTTAAGCCTATCTTCTGGAGTTTGGGCTATTCCTGCCAGCTTGGTGTCGTCTGCAAATTTGATGAGTTCCCCATCTATCCCCTCATCCAAATCGTTGATGAAGATGTTGAAGAGCCCTGGGCCCAGAACAGAGCCCTGGGGCACCCCACTACACACTTCCTTCCATGTAGATGCGGTTCCATTGAGGACCACACGCTGAGTATGGGATGTCAGCCAGCTGCAAATCATCCAGTCTAAACCACGCAGGTCAGGAATTGCAATGAAAGAAGGAAAAAAAAACCAGACTCTTGGCTGTTCAACCTTTGGAGATGTGGCAGAGACAGCAAGAGACTATGAAGGAAATATAATAAAAGCCCCAATTAAAAATGATAAAACCACTGGATGAATATTTCTTCTTTGACAAAGGTTTTCTAGGAATCCTTGATTCACCGGCTTGTTCGCAGTCTTATTTCTCCTTGCTATATATGTAGGCTACTAGGTTAGCTAAAAGCAGAAAAACCATGAATAGAATAGAACAGAATAGAATAGAACAGAATAGAATAGAACAGAATAGAATAGAACAGAATAGAATAGAACAATGAATAGCATAGAATAATGAATAGAATATGGAATGGATAGAATATAGCAGGGCTTTTCAACCTTTTCACCCATTGTACCACTTTTAGGATATGGCGACATCCGAGTACCACCAGTCGCCCAGCAAGGGGTCAAAAACGTGACCCCCCCCAAAAAAGGAAAAAAGTGATGAAGTACAGGTAGTCCTCAACTTACAATAGTTCGCTTAGTGACTGTTCGAAGTTACAATGGCTCTGAAAAAAGGGCCCCCCAAGCCACAGCCGAGCAAGATGCCTGCCTGCTCACCCAGCGGCACTCTTCCTCCTGTCCGAGGTTTTCATGGTTGTGAGCATTTCCATTGAGGATTGGCAGCGAGGGTGGGGTGGGGTGGGTGTTTGGTTCTTATTCCCCCCCCTTGCTGCAGGTTTTGGTCCCTTCACATGACCCTGGGACACTGTGACCGTCATAAACATGAATCAGTTGCCAAGCATCTGGATGTAAATCATAAGGCCCTGGAGATGCTGCAGCATTCCAGCTGATCGGCGCTTCTTCTGGGCTCAGCAGAAGACCCAGGATCAGCGCCGAGCTCCAGCTGGATCCTGGCGCTGATCCTGGCGCTTCTGCTGAGCCCTGACAGCCCTGCAGCTCCAGCCGTCTCTCGCTCAGGCTTGTGCGGTGCTGCCACCGGTTCAGCTCACTCCCCTCCCCGGCTACCACTTTCGTCGGATGGCCATGTACCACCTGCCAGGCGCCAATGTACCACAGGTGGTACCCATACCACTGGTTGAAAAGCCCTGGAATATAGGATAGGGTAGGGTAGGATAGGATAGGATAGGATAGAAAATGGAATGGATAGAGAATAGAATATAAAACAGAACAGAATAGAATAGAATAGAATAGAATAGAATAGAATAGAATAGAATAGAATAGAATAGAATAGAATAGAATAGAATAGAATAGAATAGAATAGAATAGAATAGAATAGAATAGAATAGAATAGAATAGAATATGGAATGGATAGAATATAGGATAGGGTAGGGTAGGATAGGATAGGATAGGACAGGATAAGATAGGATAGAATAGAGAATGGAATGGATAGAGAATAGTATATAAAACAGAACAAAACAGAACAGAACAGAATTCTACTCCATTTCCTTTCTGGGGACATTTCTCCAACAGTCAACCAGCATTTGATTTCCTGTCACTTAAATCTCTGGTTCTGTGACAGCCATGCAAGACTCATGTTCCCACAGGAGTGTCACAAATACGAAGAAGCAACTTTGCGCAGCTGCAGGCACCGTCTTCATGTTTGTGGCTGCCGCCTCCCTGGAGATGCTTGTGTTTCAAAACTTTTAGGAGACCGATTGTATCCCTGTTCAATTTTTTTTTCCTGGGGACTCAAGCTAGCCAGAAACTCTGAACTGTCTCCATGGAAGTGAATGGAGCCGTTGCAATGCTACAGAGATAGTCCACAATTTACAACCGTTGATTTTTTTTGACTCGTTGAAGTTACAACAGCATTGAAAAAAGTGACATGATTGTTTTTCACATGACCTCAACTCCCAGAATCCCCCAGCCAGCATGCTTTAAGATGAGTGGAATTCAATTCCCAGAATCCCCCAGCCAGCAAGTTTTAAGAGGGGTGGAGTTCAACTCCCAGAATCCCCCAGCCAGCATGCTTTAAGGTGGGTGGACTTCAACTCCCAGAATCCCCCAGCCAGCCTGCTTTAAGGTAGGTGGACTTCAACTCCCAGAATCCCCCCAGCCAGCTTGCTTTAAGATGGATGGACCAACTCCCAGAATCCCCCAGGCAGCATGCTTTAAGGTAGATGGACTTCAACTCCCAGAATCCCCCAGCCAGTGTGCTTTAGGATGGGTGGACCAACTCCCAGAATCCCCCAGGCAGCATGCTTTAAGAGGGGTGGACTTCAACTGCCAGAATCCCCCAGCCAGCCATGCTTTAAGAGGGGTGGACTTCAACTGCCAGAATCCCCCAGCCAGCCATGCTTTAAGAGGGGTGGACTTCAACTGCCAGAATCCCCCAGCCAGCATGCTTTAAGGTAGGTGGACTTCAACTCCCAGAATCCCCCAGCCAGCATGCTTTAAGGTAGGTGGACTTCAACTCCCAGAATCCCCCAGCCAGCATGCTTTAAGGTAGGTGGACTTCAACTCCCAGAATCCCCCAGCCAGCCTGCTTTAAGATGGGTGGACCAACTCCCAGAATCCCCCGGCCAGCCTGCTTTAAGATGGGTGGAGTTCAACTCCCAGAATCCCCCAGCCAGCATGCTTTAAGGTAGGTGGACTTCAACTCCCAGAATCCCCCAGCCAGCCTGCTTTAAGATGGGTGGACCAACTCCCAGAATCCCCCGGCCAGCCTGCTTTAAGATGGGTGGAGTTCAACTCCCAGAATCCCCCAGCCAGCAAGCTTTAAGATGGGTAGACTTCAACTCCAAGAATCCCCCAGGCAGCAAGCTTTAAGATGGGTGGACTTCAACTCCCAGATTTCCTTTGCTGGCTGGGGGATTCTGGGAGTTGAAGTCCACCCCATCTTAAATTGCCCAAGGTTGAGAAACTACAGAGCACAAAGTGAAATTTCCTGCTTAGGATAGGAAACCCGGAGCTTTTTCTGGCCGAGTTCAGCCAGCCTCGGCCGGGCGACCTCCATCTGATGGAATTGTCTAATGGAGCATGTGCGGCGTCCATTTCCCATGCCTCTGTCACCTTGAACCCCACTCGGCGAGCGGAAAGCGGGAAACTAGGATTGATCGGCCAATTACCGAGCATAATGGTATTCCTAATTAGGGCCCTTGCAGAACATATGATGTCTTCTCTCGGAAGCGGCTGGAGCTGTCCGTCTTTGTCGGCAAGGCGCAGGGGAAACCGAGTCGGCCTTTGGGAAAATGCCACCCCCGGGGCAAATAATGCTCTCCGGATAACCGCCTTGGCAAAGATCTCCAGAAACGGAGAAGAGAGTTGTGCTGTTCTGAGCACGTGCCGAGTGCCGCTTTTGTACAAAGGGGACTAGAAAAGAATCAGTGGGGTCTAGTGGTTAAGGCAGCCGTCTAGACCTGCCTTAGGAGCGAAAGGAGACTGGGAGACTTTGGGCCAAATGCCAGGAGATCAGAATCAGAATCAGAATCAGAGTGGAGCTGAAAGGGACCTTGGAGGTCTTGTAGTCCAGCCCCCTGCTTCAGCAGGAGACCCTATATTAGGGGTCTTCAAACATGGCCCCTTGATGACTTGTGGACTTCAACTCCCAGAATTCCTCAGCCAGGCATGCTGGCTGAGGAATTCTGGGAGCTGAAGCCCACTCCTCTTAAGGTCTACATCAGGGGTCTTCAAAATTGGCCCTTTTAGGACTTGTGGACTTCAACTCCCAGAATTCCTCAGCCAGGCCGCTGAGGAATTCTGGGAGTTGAAGTCCACTCCCCTTAAAGTCTATATCAGGGATCTTCAGACTCGGCCCCTTGATGACTTGTGGACTTCAACTCCCAGAATTCCTCAGCCAGGCATGCTGGTGAGTTCTAGTCCTGCCTTAAGAGTGAAAGAAGACTGGTGACTTTGGGATAATAATAATAATAATAATAATAATAATAATAATAATAATAATAATAATAATAATAATAATAATAATAATAATAATAATAATAATAATAATAATAATAATAATAATAACAACAACAACAACAACAACAACAACAACAATAATAATAATAATAATAATAATAATAATAATAATAATAATAATAATAATAAGAAGAAGAAGAAGAAGTTGGAAGGGACCTTGGAGGTCATCTAGTCCAACCCCCTGCTCAGGCAGGAAACCCTAGACCAGGGGTCTTCAAACTTGGCCCTTTTAGGACTCGTGGACTTCAAGTCCCAGAATTCCTCAGTCAGCATGTCTGGCTGAGGAATTCTGGGAGTTGAAGTCCACGAGTCCTAAAAGGGCCGAGTTTGAAGACCCCTGCCCTAGACCATTTCAGACAGGAGATGGCGAGTTCCAGTTCTACCCTAGGCATGAAAGCCAGCTAGTGACTTTAGGCCAGTCCTACCCATCTCTATCAGCCCAACCCACCTCACAGGGTTGTTGTTATGGGAAAAATAGGAGAAGGAAGGAGTATCAGGATTGTTCGCCACCTTGAGTGACTTCAAAAAGTAAGGAAGGTAAGATAAAGGAAACCTAATGAATTCAAAGGGCTTTCTTAATTCCCCCCTCCCCCCCCCCGGTTGCAACGATCTGGCGCCCCGTCCTTACCTGCCGTGATGGATGCCAGTCGGACATAGTCAAACCCCCTTACAAAAGGCTCGTACGGACTGCTTTCCATGACGTTCATACCTAAAGGAAGAAAATACACATATATATATATATTCATTTATATGGGAAAAGAATGCCAATGCTTTTGTCCTGCATATTATTTGTTACATGAATTTAACAAAACCCGATGCTCTGCTTTCGGGCCCAGAGACATTCGCCCTTTGAGAAGTGAAGCCCAATGAAAAGCAGATGAGAAGGGCAGCTTAAATGCAGAAAGCGTGAAGGGGACACAGGAAGGTCCACCGGCCCCTTATCTTCCTTGGACAGATTTCAAATTTCCTTTGAGATGTTCTCCATGTGGACCAGTCTCTTTCAAAGCTGGCAGGTTGAAGATGGAAGACTTCAACTCCCAGAATGCCCCAGCCAGCCAGCCTTAAGATGAGTGAAGTTCAATTGCCGTCAATTCAATTCATTCTCTCCTTTTTCCTTCCTTCCTTCCTTCCTTCGTTTCCTCCCTCCTTCCCTCTCTCCTTCCTTCCTTCCCTCCTTTTCTTCCTTCCTTCTCTTCCCACCCTCATTCTTTCCTTCCTTCCTTCCTTCCTTCCTTCCTTCCTTCCCTTCCCTCCCTCCCTCCTTCCTCCCTTCTCTCCTTTTTTCTTCCTTCCTTCCTTCCTTCCTTCCTTCCTTCCTTCCTTCCTTCCTTCCTTCCTTCCTTCCTCCTTCCTTCCTTCCTTCCTTCCTTCCTTCCTTCCTTCCTTCCTTCCTCCCTCCCTCCCTTCCCTTCCCTCCCTCCCTCCCTCCCTCCCTCATTCTTTCCTTCCTTCCTTCCTTTCCTTCCTACCTTCCCACCTTCCTTCCCTTCCCTCCCTCATTCTCTCCTTCCTTCCTCTGTTCCCCTCTCAAAACCTCTTCTCTTTTCCCCTCCCCTCCCCTTTTCCTCCCCTCCCCTCCCCCTCTATTGTCTCTCTGACTAAACCTGGGTTGGAGCTATTTTGAGCCATAGGCTGTTTAACTATCCCTTGTTTTCTGAGGCAGTAAAATGTGCATATGTGATATATCTCTATTCCCGAGCAGGGGAAAAAAATAAATCTATAATTGTTCCAATAAAGGCATATTGCTTCAGACGGGTGCCACAGACAGAAGAAACCCAGCGAGGAACGCTAGTGCTCTTGTAAATCAACTTGTTTTTTTTATTGTTATGCAAAAAATAAAATAAAATAAAATACTACATACCCTTTAAAAGAAAGTAACTGAATACTCAAGGGCCAGAGAAAGAAAAAGGCTGATATATATATACGCGTGGTCACCTGGTGTCCTACTTTCCATCTCTACTTGGCTTTTTGACACTCTCTCTTTGGGGCTGAGTGTGCTAATTACTCACAAGTTTGGTTCCAGCAACTCCGGGACGTTTTGCGTTGTTTTGATCGATGTCAAATAGATCTAAAGGTGTGGGTAGATATATATAACCTCTCCTTGATTTTGCACGCTCTTTAATCTCTCTTCTTTTGATCTTTGCTGATGTTTATTCAACCAATAGCATCCCTATTTATTTAGTAAATAAATAATTTCCCCCTAGCTGAACTGAGTGGTGGGTGCGAATGGCTCTGATCTGGATGGAGCCTGGGCAGCTTAAGGATGAGCAGACTTCTTCTCCCAGAATTCCCCAGCCAGCATGTCTGCAGCTTGGCTTTCCTTCCTTCCTTCCTTCCTTCCTTCCTTCCTTCCTTCCTTCCTTCCCTCCTTTTTTCTTCCTTCCCTTCCCTCCCTTCCGCATTCTTTCCTTCCTTCCTCCTTTCCTTCCTTCCTCCTTTCCTTCCTTCCTTCCTTCCTTCCTTCCTTCCTTCCTTCCTTCCTTCCTTCCTTCCTTCCTTCCTTCCTTCCTTCCCTCCTTTTTTCTTCCTTCCCTTCCCTCCCTCCCTCATTCTATCCTTCCTTCCTCCTTTCCTTCCTTCCTTCCTTCCTTCCTTCCTTCCTTCCTTCCTTCCTTCCTTCCTTCCTTCCTTCCTTCCTTCCTTCCTTCCTTCCCTCTTTCCTTCCCTCTTTCCTTCCCTCCTTTTTTCTTCCTTCCCTTCCCTCCCTCCCTCATTCCTTCCTCCTTTCCTTCCTCTACAATCAAAACAAGCATTTCTGTTGCTAAATGAAACATCTAAGAGAATTTTGCCGCACTTTATCACCGTCGTTAAGTGAATCACTGCATCTGTTAATGTAATCACACAGTTGTTAAGTGGAGCTGGCTTCCCCATTGCCTTTCTTTGTCGGGAGGTCGCAAAAGGGGACACTGCGACCGTCATAAGTACGAGTCAGTTGCCAAGCGCCTGAATTTCGATCACGTGACACACACACACCGCCGAAAGGAGGCTGCAATGGTCATTAAGTGTGAGAAATGGTCACAAATCACTTAGCGCCAGTCACTCAACGAACGGTCGTAAACCAAGGACTGTCTAGAAAGGCCTCCGACGGTTAAAATTCCTGGGTTTGCAAAAAACGGAAGGAGCTGCAAAAATATTTATGCAAAGGAGAAGTTTCAGAAAGTTGATATCAGTGTTCAGAGAACGTCACTGAGTCCGAGGGGGCATCTCTCTCTCCCTCCCCCTCCCCCTCCCCCTCCCTCTCTTTCTCTCTCTCCCTCCCTCTCTCTCCCCCTGTCTCTCTCTCCCTCCCTCCCTCTCCCTTTCCCTCTTCCTCTCCCTCCCTCCCTCCCTATCTCCCCCTCTCCCTCCCCCTTCCCCTCCCTCTCTGTCTCTGTCTCCCTCTCCCTCCCTCCCTCCCTCCCTCTCCCTCCCTCTCTTTCTCTCTCCCCCCTCTCTCCCCCTCCCTCTCTCTCCCTCTCCCTCCCTCTCCCTTTCCCTTTCTCCCTCCCTTTCCCTCTTCCTCTCCCTCCCTCCCTCTCTCCCCCTCTCCCTCCCCCTTCCCCTCCCTCTCTGTCTCTGTCTCCCTCTCCCTCTCTCCCTCTCTCTCCTTCTCCCTCTCCCTCCCTCTTCCTCTCCCTCTCTCCCTCTCCTTCTCCCTCTCTCCCTTTCCCTCTCCCTCTCCCTCTCTTTCTCCCCCTCTCCCTCCCCCTCCCCCTTCCCCTCCCTCTGTGTCTCCCTCTCCCTCTCTCCCTCCCTCTCCCTCCCCTTCTCCCTCTCTCCCTTTCCCTTTCCCTCTCCCTCCCCCTCCCTTTTCCTCTCCCTCCCTTTCCCTCTTCCTCTCCCTCCCTCCCTCCCTATCTCCCCCTCTCCCTCCCCCTTCCCCTCCCTCTCTGTCTCTGTCTCCCTCTCCCTCCCTCCCTCCCTCCCTCTCCCTCCCTCTCTTTCTCTCTCCCCCCTCTCTCCCCCTCCCTCTCTCTCCCTCTCCCTCCCTCTCCCTTTCCCTTTCTCCCTCCCTTTCCCTCTTCCTCTCCCTCCCTCCCTCTCTCCCCCTCTCCCTCCCCCTTCCCCTCCCTCTCTGTCTCTGTCTCCCTCTCCCTCTCTCCCTCTCTCTCCTTCTCCCTCTCCCTCCCTCTTCCTCTCCCTCTCTCCCTCTCCTTCTCCCTCTCTCCCTTTCCCTCTCCCTCTCCCTCTCTTTCTCCCCCTCTCCCTCCCCCTCCCCCTTCCCCTCCCTCTGTGTCTCCCTCTCCCTCTCTCCCTCCCTCTCCCTCCCCTTCTCCCTCTCTCCCTTTCCCTTTCCCTCTCCCTCCCCCTCCCTTTTCCTCTCCCTCCCTTTCCCTCTTCCTCTCCCTCCCTCCCTCTCTCCCCCTCTCCCTCCCCCTTCCCCTCCCTCTCTGTCTCTGTCTCCCTTTCCCTCTCTCCCTCTCTCTCCTTCTCCCTCTCCCTCCCTCTTCCTCTCCCTCTCTCCCCTCTCCCTCCTTCTCCCTCTCTCCTTTTCCCTCTCCCTCTCCCTCTCTTTCTCTCCCTCTCTCTCCCCCTCCCTTTTCCTCTCCCTCCCTTTCCCTCTTCCTCTCCCTCCCTCCCTCTCTCCCCCTCTCCCTCCCCCTTCCCCTCCCTCTCTGTCTCTGTCTCCCTTTCCCTCTCTCCCTCTCTCTCCTTCTCCCTCTCCCTCCCTCTTCCTCTCCCTCTCTCCCTCTCTCCCTCCTTCTCCCTCTCTCCTTTTCCCTCTCCCTCTCCCTCTCTTTCTCTCCCTCTCTCTCCCCCTTCCCCTTCCCCTCCCTCTGTGTCTCCCTCCCTCCCTCTCTCCCCTCTCCCTCCCCCTTCCCCTCCCTCTCTGTCTCTGTCTCCCTCTCCCTCTCTCCCTCTCTCTCCTTCTCCCTCTCCCTCCCTCTCCCTCTCCCTCTCTCCCTCTCTCCCTCCCTCTCCTTCTCCCTCTCTCCCTTTCCCTCTCCCTCTCCCTCTCTTTCTCCCCCT
This sequence comes from Vipera berus, assembly GCF_964194415.1. Taxonomy (NCBI): domain Eukaryota; kingdom Metazoa; phylum Chordata; class Lepidosauria; order Squamata; family Viperidae; genus Vipera; species Vipera berus. The sequence continues at coordinate 3,037,658 of NC_138209.1, read as the reverse complement.
CTCCCTCCCCCTTCCCCTTCCCCTCCCTGTGTCTCCCTCCCTCTCTCTCCCTCCCTCTCCCTCTCCTTCTCCCTCTCTCCCTTTCCCTTTCCCTCTCCCTCCCCCTCCCTTTCACTCTCTCCCTCCCTTTCCCTCTTCCTCTCCCTCCCTCCCTCCCTCTCTCCCCTCTCCCTCCCCTTCCTCTTCCCCTCCCTCTCTGCCTGTCTCCCTCTCCCTCTCTCCCTCTCTCTCCTTCTCCCTCTCCCTCCCTCCCTCTTCCTCTCCCTCCCTCCCTCCCTCTCTCCACCTCCCTCCCCTTCCTCTTCCCTCCCTCTCTGCCTCTGTCTCCCTCTCCCTCTCTCCTTCTCTCTCCTTCTCCCTCTCCCTCCCTCCCTCTCTCTCCCTCCCTCTCCCTCTCCCTCTCCTTCTCCCTCTCTCCCTTTCCCTCTCCCTCCCCCTCCCTTTCCCTCTCTCCCTCCCTTTCCCTCTCCCTCTCCCTCCCTCCCTCCCTCCCTCCCTCCCTCTCCCTCCCTCTCCCTTTCCCTCTCTCTCTCCCTTTCCCTCTCCCTCTCCCTCTCTTTCTCCCCCTCTCCTTCTCCCTCCCTCCCTCTCCTCTTCCTCTCCTTCTCCCTCTCCCTCCTTCTCCCACTCCCTCCCCCTCCCTCTCCCTCCCTCTCTCCACCAAGTCTCCTTCTGAGATTTTGCTGCAAAGTTCTGAAAATATTATCTCACTGTCAAAAATATACCCTCTTGGCAGGAAAGGACGAAAGACCCCGAGGGCCGAGCGTTCAGTTACTTCCTACGACACCCATTTTCACGCCTGCCGGGAAGATTTTTGCACCACGTTTCCGCAAACAGATCGTTCGGCTACTCTGATGGGGCCAAGCGTGGTGGGGAGCATTGCGGATCCTTCCAGCTCTGCTGATCTTCCAGGAGAGAAACAATCCCGGGAGGCTTTAATCCGATCCCATTAAAGCAGAATGCGGGCAAGTCCTCGACTTACAACCGTTCATTTGGCGACCGCTCGAAGTTGACAACGGCACCGGGAAAAAGCGACGTACGGCCAGTTCTCACTCTTAACGACCGTCGCAGCATCCCCGCGGTCAGGGGATCAAAATTCAGAAGCTCGGCAACTGACTCGCATTTATGACGGTCGCAGCGTTCCCGGGAGTGGGTGGGTGGGTGGCGCGGTGTCACGTGACCCCCGT
>NC_138209.1:3021682-3031682 GCF_964194415.1 Vipera berus | reverse complement strand
CGTGGAGAAAGGTTTTTTTTCTCCACGGACCGGAGAGTGCGTGGTTTTGTGTGCTGCCTGCATCCCACGGATGGGGCTTTGCTTGTTTGTGTGGACCGGTTGCTGGCAGGCCGTGGACCGGTACTGGTCCACAGACTGGGGGGGTTGGGGACCCCTGGTCTAGGGCATCTGTGGTGGCTGAGCTCCAATTTTGCACCTCATTTCTAGCCAGGGGAAAAGATGGATGCATTGGGACTAGGAGTGACCTGATAGGAGTCTTCCAGTATTTGAAGGGGCTGCCCCAAAGAAGATGGGGGGGGGTGTTGTTCCACCTATTCTCCAAAGCGCCAGAAGGCAGGAGAAGAAGCAACGGATGGAAACTGATCAAGGAGAGAAGCAACCTAGAACTAAGGAGAAACTTCCTGACAGTTGGAACAATTAACCAGTGGAACGACTTGCCTCCAGACGTTGCGGGTGCTCCCACACTGGAAATTGTGAAGAAGAGATAGTAAAGGTAATGTTTCCCCCGCACATGCGTGCTAGTCGTTTCCGACTCTAGGGGCTGGTGCTCATCTCCGTTTCAAAGCCGAAGAGCCAGCGCTTGTCCGAGGACGTCTCCGTGGTCATGTGGCCGGCATGACTAGACGTCAAAGGTGCACGGAACGCTGTTACCTTCCCACCGTAGTGGTCCCTATTTTTCTACTTGCATTTTTTCGTGCTTTCGAACTGCTAGGTTGGCAGAAGCTGGGACGAGGAACAGGTGCTCACTCTGCTACGCGGCACTCGGGATTTGACCCGCCAAACTGCCGACCTTCTGATCGACAAGCTCAGCGTCCTAACCCACTGAGCCACCGCGTCCCTTTGAAGAGATAGTAGCGCTTTATAAATCCTTAGTAAGACCGCACCTGTAATACAGCATCCAGTTTTGGTCACCACATTACCAAAAAAGGTGTTGAGACTTTGGAAAGAGTGCAGAGAAGAGCAACTAAGGTGGTTAAAAGTCTAGAGACTACTAACACATAGGAAGAACGGTGGCAGGAATTCTATATGGCCAATCTAGAGGAAAGAGAGACTAGAGTGACGTGATAGCGGCCTTCCAGTATTTGAGGGGCTACCCCAAAGAAGAGGGGAGTCAACTTATTCAGAAATCATGGACTCTGGAGGTTTTTAAGAAGAGACTGGACAGTCACTTGTTTGAGATGGTACAGGTTCTCCTGCTTGAGCGGGGGGCTGGACTAGAAGACCTCCAAGGTCCCTTCCAGCTCTATTCTATTCAAATATTCTCCAAAGCACCTGAGGGCAGGACAAGAAGCAACGGATGGAAACCAGTCAAGGAGAAAAGCAACCTAGAATATAGTATAGGTGGTACCTTGCTCAATAGTAGTAACTGTGAGAAGGATCTCGGAGTCTTAGTAGACAATCTCTTCAATATGAGCCAGCCGTGTGCTGCAGCTGCCAAAAAAGCCAACACAGTGCTAGGCTGCATTAACAGAGGGAGAGAATCAAGATCTCATGAAGTACTAATACCACTTTACAATGCCTTGGTAAGGTCACACCTGGAATACTGCATCCAGTTTTGGTCACCACGATGTAAAAAAGATGTCGATACTCTAGAAAGGGTACAGAGAAGAGCAACCAAGATGATTAGGGGGCTGGAGGCTAAAACATATAGGGAACGGTTGCTGGAATTGGGTATGTGTAGTTTAACGAAGAGAAGGGTGAGGGGTGACATGATAGCAGTCTTCCAATATCTCAGGGGCTGCCCCAAAGAAGAGGGAGCCAAGCTCTTCTCCAAAGCACCTGAAGGCAGGACAAGAAGCAACGGATGGAAACTAGCCAAGGAGAGAAGCAACCTAGAACTAAGGAGAAACTTCCTGACAGTGAGAACAATTAACCAGCGGAACCACCTGCCTCCAGAAGCGGTGAATGCTCCAACACTGGAAGTTTTTAAGAAGAGACTGGCCAGCCATTGGTCTGAAATGGTATAGGGTTTCCTGCCTGAGCAGGGGGTTGGACTAGATGACCTCCAAGGTCCCTTCCAACTTTACATTATTATTATTATTATTATTATTATTATTATTATTATTATTATTATTATTATTATTATTATTATTATTATTATTATTATTATTATTATTATTATTATTATTATTATGGAGGAATGTTCTGACATTGAGCACAATCAACCAGTCGAACAGTTTGCCTCCAGAAGTTGTGGGTGCTCCATCACTGGAGGCTTTCAAAAAGACACTGGACCATCATGGTATAAGGCCTCCTGCTCAAGCAGGGGTGGGGGTGGGTGGGGGGTCAGGCTGGAAGACCTCCAAGGTCCCTTCCAACTCTATAATTCTATGTTCTATGTGTGTCCCAACGTTCTGAGCGTCCTCCACCAAACATCTCTGGTGGCTTCCAGATCTGCTTCTAGAAACCCGGCAGGTTTGGTCCTCTCTCTCTCTCCTGCCTCCCAATTTCTTTTTTTTTTTTTCTCCTTCCGGCTTCTGAAAGGCCCACCTTGAGCTCCGAAGGCTTGAAGGGGTTGTCATGCCAACCAGCCTGGCATGATGTGCGACAGAAAAAACTCGCAAAGAAGGTCATGGAGATAACGACTTGCAAACCGGGAGACCCTTTCAGGACAATAAAAGCTTCGCTATTCAGATGACGGGGCGGGAACAATGGGAGAGCCTGGGAGAGAGATTTCCATCTGCCTCTCTTGCGCAAGACAAGCCATCATAATCACCAGACAGGCAATTTCTTTGGCAACATCAGACCATCAAGGACACGCAAACAAAAAGACTGTCTTTTCTTCCAATTCTTCCCGGCTGCGTCCAGCGTCTTCCTGTTGGTGGGTTGGTTTTGTTTTCCCTTTTTTTTGGGGGGGGGGTTTGTTTGTCTCAGGGTGGACTTTTAAGAGAAAAAATCTGATTTTTTTTTTCATTCCACTTAAACTTTAAAGATAGTAACAAGGAGGCAGAAATAGCCAGCCCTTGGGATAATGAAAGCGTAGAGTAACAAAATGGAAACGCGGCGGGTGGGAAAAAACACACACACACACCCCAAAACAGTTTACATGACCGCATTGGCTAAATCGGACCATCCGTGTTTTGTATTCCTTCCTTCCTCCCTCCGTTTTCTCCTTTGCCTTTCCTCTTTTTCACAATGACCCCCCACTCCACTTTTCCTGTTCTTCTTGACCCGTTCGTTTTTCCTTTCTCTCTCTTTGCTGCAATCCAAGCTTCGTTTATTTCCTTTAGGTCTTCTTAAAAGCCTCCAGGGATGGAGCACCCACAACGTCTGGTGGCAAGCTGTTCCGCTGGTTAATTCTCCTGACTGTTAGGAAGTTTCTCCTTAATTCCAGGTGGCTTCTCTGCTTGATTCGTTTCCCATTCCGTTGCTTCCAGGTGCTTTGAAAAAGAGGTGGACCCCCCATAAAGCTAAGGTAGTACCAATAACAATAGGTGCCTTGAGTGCATTCCCAAAACATCTGGAACACCACTTGAACCCGATTGGCACTGACGAAACCCCATCAGTCAATTGCGGAAGGCAGCTTTGCTTGGAAGAAAGCCTACTTCCTGTGACAATATCTTTTAACATATCCACATCTGTCTATGCCAGGTCCTTGAGAAGGACTTGATGGATGGACAAAACAATGCCAGATCCAGTCTAAAAACATCTGGCTGACAGCGCAATCGACCAGAAAGATAATAAATTCAACTCAGAGTGTTAAAAACGTCAAAAAGCTTCCATAGAAATTCTTCTTTTGATCAGGGACACAAGCTGGGATGGATGAAAATATCTCAGCAGCAGAGGACAATATCTAGGGCTCCTTCTGATGGTAATGGATATTCACTGTCCAGCTGTGGTCACCCCTATACAAATACACATGCCTTTTTAGGTGTATTCAACCGTAGAGTAGTGGCTATCGCCTTGACCATTATCAATTGGAGCAATACAAGAATCGGACGCTACCACCGGCCATCGCTTCATCGAAGGCTGGCACTCCACAAGCAATTCCATCAACAGATACATCGGCCTACAACCAACCTATGAACCCCCTCAGAATTCAAATCAACCGCACAACCAACCAGTGACGGTACCGGTCCTTAACCATCCCGCGCAATCCCCCACTACCAGCACTTCACTTCCCAATGACACTCACCTGATTTGACATCCCCGTCACAAGACCCATCACAAGACCCTCACCTGACGTGACCCACACCTGACCCCTCACTAGACCCTCATCTGTGACCCACACCTGACTCTTCACAGGACCCATCAGAAGACCCTCACCTGACGTGACCCACACCTGACCCCTCACAAGACTCATCATGACCCATCACAAGATGTGACCCACACCTGGCCCCTCAGTAGACCCATCACAAGACTCATCATAAGACGTGAGCCACACCTGACCCCTCACTAGACCCTCATCTGTGACCCACACCTGACTCCTCACAAGACCCATCAGAAGACCCTCACCTGATGTGACCCATACCTGATCCATCACAAGACATGACCCACATCTGACTCCTCACAAGACCCATCACAAGACCCATCACAAGACCCATCACAAGACGTGACCCACACCTGACCCCTCACTAGACCCTCATCTGATGTGACCCACACCTGATCCATCACAAGACCCATCAGAAGACCCATCACAAGACGTGACCCACATCTGACTCATCACAAGACCCATCACAAAACATGAACCACACTTGAGCCCTCACAAGATCCATCACTAGACCCTCATCTGATGTGACCCTCCCATCAGAAGATCTTCTTGACCACATGAAGCAGAAGAACACTGACATTCCCTACATTCTGCTGAAGATGTTACTTAGCTTGGCAACGAGACATTCGGAAACCAACCCACAAGCTTGGAGAACGCCCCTCCACCCTCATCCTAACAGCTGAGCTACAGATATTCGCCACTCTTGCCTTTTCGATTTCTCCTGCAGAGAACCTTGGACCACAGCAGATGGGAGATTGCAACTAGAAACATAGCAGAGGAGAGAGAAGAAAGCTCAGAGACCACTAAGGACCCCCCCCAGTTCAACCCTGAACTACCAATATTCTATCCACAAGGACAGAAGGACAGACAGACAAATAGAATAACAGACTTGGAAGGGACATCTAACAGATGTTCTAGCAGGTAGCAGTGCTCCAATATTTGAGGGGCTGCCACAAAGAAGAGGGGGGGTCCACCTATTCTCCAAAGCACCTGAAGGCAGGACAAGAAGCAACGGATGGAAACTAGTCAAGGAGAGAAGCAACCTGGAACTAAGGAGAAACTTCCTGACGGTGAGAACAATTAACCAGTGGAACTGCTTGCCTCCAGAAGTTGTGGATGCTCCAACACTGGAGGTTTCTAAGAGATTGGACAACAACTTGTCTGAAATGGTAGAGGGTCTCCTGCCTGAGTGGGGGGCGGGGTTGGACTAGAAGACCTCCAAGGTCCTGGTATTCTATTCTATTCTATTCTATTCTATTCTATTCTATTCTATTCTGTTCTGTTCTGTTCTGTTCTGTTCTGTTCTGTTCTGTTCTGTTCTGTTCTGTTCTGTTCTGTTCTGTTCTGTTCTGTTCTGTTCTACTCTACTCTACTCTACTTTCTATTCTATTCTACTGTACTGTACTCTACTCTACTCTACATTGTCTTCTCTTCTCTTCTCTTCTCTTCTCTTCTCTTCTCTTCTCTTCTCTTCTCTTCTCTTCTCTTCTCTTCTCTTCTCTTCTCTTCTCTTCTCCTCTCCTCTACTCTACTCTACTCTCCTCTACTCTACTCTACTCTACTCTACTCTACTCTACTCTACTCTACTCTACTCTACTCTACTCTACTCTCCAAAGCAGCTGAAGGCAGAACAAGAAGCAACAGATGGAAACTAATCAAGGAGGTAAGCAACCTAGAACTAAGGAGAAATTTCCTGACAGTGAGAAAAATTATTCAGTGTGACGGTTTGCCTTCAGACGTTGTGGGTGCTGCAAAGGAGGTTTTCAAAACAAGATTGGACGGCCATTTGTCTGGAACGTTATAGTTTTCCTTCTTGAGCAGTGGGTTGGACTAGAAGACCTCAAAGGCTCCTTCCAACTCTCTTATTCTGTTATATATTTTTTTATTCCCCACTTGCTAAGGAAGCTATGGGAAACACGTGCTAGAAATACCCTTCTCCTCTGGAATATATAGGAGAATCGAGACACTTGGCACCAATCACATTATATGGGAGCCTTTGCTTCAGATTGCATTTTTATACATAACTGCATAAACTGGGTGCTTTGCAACACGTTTCCCCCCCCCCATACACACACACACACACACACTCATCTCTTGTTTACTGAGAACATAGTTGCGTTCTTGTCAAATCAAGCAATATCTCGAGATGTCTGAGTGGCTTGAAACGGGGGCCAAAATCAAAGTCAGCGTGCTAGGAGGATTCTCCAAGAGCCCTCCGAGAGTAATTGTATTAATGAAGATTGTTGTTTGCTGCTTGTGTGCGTGGGCACACATTCAAAAGCCTAGATGTGCGTAGACAAAAAAAGAAAAGAAAGAAAGAAAATCCCAGAGAAGTGTGAAGGAGCCTGACGGCTAAATTCTTCAGAAGAATTGCTGAAAACAGGTGAATAGGCTTAGCCTACAGAAAGGAAGGCTAAGAAAGGATTTGATGGCGTCTCCCAATTCTTGAGGGGTTGTGATAGGGAAGAGACTGTGGAGCTATTTTCTGCGGTGCCCAAGGTAAGACAAAAACAAATGTGGGTACGTGGGCAGCTGTACAAAGGGAACACAAAATAAAAAGGAATTTTTTCTTTTCTTTTTTTGACCAGAGGAGATATAAAAGCCTCTCTCTCCTGGCGTCATCTGGGCTCCATCCTGGAAGCTTTTCAAACCAAGTTTGGACAACCATCCGTATAAGGTAGCTTGTGGATCTCCAACCTCAGCTGAAGGAGAAGACCTCATGATAAATAAATAAACCTTTATTGTCAAAGTACAACATGTGTACTTTGAGATTAGCTGAGCCTCCCCCCCCCGTGCTCTCTCCCCCCAACACACAGTGACAACAAACCCTCCATCCTACCGCACCGTGTGAACCACCTACACCACACACCGGCCTCCCAAGTCAATTCTGCATAAGTTCACAGAGATTATATCCCATTTAAAAGCCTAACAGCCCACGGATAAAAGCTATTTTCCACAGAGAAGAGGGGGTCAACCTGTTCTTCAGAGCGCCTGAAGGCAGGACAAGAAGCAACGGATGGAAACTGACCAAGGAGAGAAGCAACCTGGAACTAAGGAGAAACTTCCTGACAGTGAGGACAATTAACCAGTGGAACAACTTTTCCTCCAGAAGCTGTGAATGCTCCAACACTGGAAGTTTGTAAAAAGAGACTGGACAGCCATTTGTCTGGAATGGTAGAGGTTTTTATGCCTGAGCAGAGGGTTGGACTAGAAGACCTCCAAGGTCCCTTCCAACTCTGGCATTCTGTATTCTGTAACGGTTCAAAAGAGAAGGATTAGTGATGACCTGATAGCAGTGCTCCAATATCTGAGGGGTTGCCACAAAGAAGAGGGGGTCACCCTATTCTCCAAAGCACCTGAAGGCAGAACAAGAAGCAACAGATGGAAACCGATCAAAGAGAGAAGCAACTTCCTAACTTGCCAACTTCATGACCTATGGACTTCAACTCCCAGAATTCCTGAGCCATCATGGCCATAGTTGCTAACTTCACAACCTATGTGTACTTCAATTCCCAGAATTCCTGAGCCACCGTGAGCAACTATGACCCCTTTATGACTTGTGGACTTCAACTCCCAGAATTCCCGAGCCAGCATGTCCATAATTGGTAACTTCACGACCTATGGACTTCAGCTCCCAGAATTCCTGAGCCAGCATGGGGAACTATGGCCCTTTTATGACTTGTGGACTTCAACTCCCAGAATTCCTCAGCAAGCAAGGTGAACTGTGGCCCTTTTATGACTTACGGACTTCAACTCCCAGAATTCCTGAGCCAGCAAGGTGAACTGTGGCCCCTTTATGACTTACGGACTTCAACTCCCAGAATTCCTGAGCCAGCAAGGTGAACTGTGGCCCCTTTATGACTTGTGGACTTCAACTCCCAGAAAGGGCCATAGTTCCCCATGCTGGCTCAGGAATTCTGGGAGTTGAAGTCCACAGCTCGTGAAGGAGCTATACTTGCCCATCTCTGATCTAGATTCTAAGACGAGGTTTCCAAATTTTGGCAACTTCCAGGCATATGGACTTCAGCTCCCAGAATGCCATAGCTAAATGAATTGCCTCTTCCACGCTGCCCCAAAGGATTAATATGGGGGGGAAGAGGAGAGAGAAATTGTGAGGCGAAGCAAGGCATGCTGCTTTGAAAAAAGAATCAGAAATGCAGAAAAAAGACATTAGTAATTGGCGCGACAGCCGAGGCCGGTGGGTGGGCGTGCAGATTTCATATTTGGCTGCGAAATTAGATGTCGGAGTAATACATCTGGGATTGGTTAGATTACTTAAGAGACGGATTCTGTGATTCTTGTACGATTGTGGCGACGTTTTTGTATTCCTGCAGTGAACAGGAAGAGAAGTTGGGCTCCGTGGTTGGAACGGGCCCCCTTGCAACGCTGTCGTTTCGTGCTCCACACGTTTGTCGTGGACTCTGCATTTTACGCTATCCTGATGACCATGTTGGGGTGCTTTTTTTCAGGAGGCAAGTGGACTTTCTTGGATTTTTTTTTTGGGAAGATGTTTCGCTTCTCATCCAAGAAGCTTCTTCGGTTCTGACTGGATGGTGGAGGATGGAAGGATTTATATTTTTTTGCAGTCATCTGGTCGTTGGTACTCTTTCTGAGAGTCGTGGAGGCCACCTGGAGGTTTACCTGAGACCTCAGGGTCAGCTCAGTGGTGCAAATGGGCGTGGAGCCTTCTGGGAACAGCTGAAAGGAAGTAGTTCCAAGGAGTTCAGCACTTCCAAGAAGGCTCCACACCCGTTTGCACCCCTCGGGTGACCCCAAAGGCTCAGGTAAACCTCCAGGTGGCCTAACTAAATCTGTCAGTCAACAGGTGTCTGAAAGCCTCTTTTCAGATTAGACCAGGGGTAGGCAACCTTGGCTCTTTTATGACTCGTGGACTTCATCTCCCAGAATTCCTGAGCCAGCATGGGAACTATGGCCCCTTCATGACTTGGGGACTTCAATTCCCAGAATTCCTGAGCCAGCATGGGGAATTATGGCTCCTTCATGACTTGTGGACTTCAACTCCCAGAATTCCTGAGCCAGCATGGGGGAACTAAGGCCCCTTCAAGAGTGGTGGACTTCAACTCCCAGAATTCCTGAGCCAGCCATGCTGAGGGGAAAGGGAGAGGTTTCCAAGCTGAGCCAGGCTGGCTCAGGAATTCTGGGAGCTGAAGTCCTCAGGTCATGAAGGGGCCATAGTTCCCCCATGCTCCTCTGTCCTGGTCCTATTAGATCTCTCAGCGGCTTTCGATACCATCGACCATGGTATCCTGCTGCGGCGTCTCAGGGGGTTGGGAGTGGGAGGCACCGTCTTACGGTGGTTCTCCTCCTACCTCCAGGGCCGCTCGCAGTCGGTGTTGACAGGAGGGCAGAGATCCGCCCCGAGGTCTCTCATTTGTGGAGTCCCTCAGGGGTCGGTTCTCTCGCCCCTCCTGTTCAACATCTACATGAAGCCGCTGGGCGAGATCATTCGTGGTTTTGGGGTGGGGTATCACCAGTATGCTGATGATACCCAACTTTTTCTTTCCACCCCGAACCAACCCAGTGATGCCCTCTCCGTGATGTCCCGGTGCCTGGAGGCGGTCCAGGTCTGGATGGGGAGAAACAGGCTTCGTCTCAATCCCGCCAAGACTGAGTGGCTGTGCATATCGGCGTCTCGGGTTAACCAAGTTATTCCACCTCTAATGATGGGGGGTGAGGTGTTACCCCCCGTGGATAGGGCTCGCAACTTGGGCGTCCTCCTGGATTCACGGCTCAATTTTGAAGATCACATAGGAGCCGTGACCAGGGGGG